>NC_136775.1:1474714-1529288 GCF_947034865.1 Barbatula barbatula
AGTTCCCTGCAGAGTGGTGTACACGTCCAGATGGCTCTCTTTCTCCGGCCGAGTCTACACTCAACACCTCTCTCGCCTTGCGTCTGGCCACCACTAGGCTCCACTGCAGCGACTTGCACTGAATAACAATGTGACTCTCTCTCTCTCTTGATTTATGTCCTGGCGGTGGGTGGGTTATGGGCTTTATGGGAAATGCTGAGTGGGAAAAACTGCAGATCTGCAGACAGGAGGAGTGGGCGGCATGACCACCATCTCATCACAGTAAGATTAAACTATTATCACCACTTCACGAGTTCACCTGCGCAGATAACAGCGATGTTGATAGGGATAATAAAGCAAGAGCTTGGTTATGAAGGTTATGCGTATTTGGCGTGCTGTCCGGGAAGCGGGCTCCGAGCTCGCCAGATCTATCCGAACCCGAAACACTACACCTTGGTCAGGGTGAGTGCGCCGAGCTCGGAACCGGTTTGAGCCCAGAGCACACCCCCCGGGGCTCTTGCAAAAGAAAAGTGAGTTTGGGAGAGGAGCCGGGGTGGAGGAGGGATGCTTAATCTTAGGAGATCGAGCAGGTAAGATGGATTCTCTATTTATGAGCGAGCTCGCTATGGCTAATTGTGTATGTGCAGTGATTGCTGATTGTGGACCAGCCGGCTGATTATATGCTACGGCTCCTCCCGAACTTTGTTAATTAAACATCATTTCACGAGTTCACCTGCGCAGATAACAGCGATGTTGATAGGGATAATAAAGCAAGAGCTTGGTTATGAAGGTTATGCGTATTTGGCGTGCTGTCCGGGAAGCGGGCTCCGAGCTCGCCAGATCTATCCGAACCCGAAACACTACACCTTGGTCAGGGTGAGTGCGCCGAGCTCGGAACCGGTTTGAGCCCAGAGCACACCCCCCATAAAGCAAGAAGTTGGACAGCCGCCGGAGTACGCATACCCCCCCAAAACGCGGTGCTGGACAGTATGGAGGCGTGGACTGCGTTCGGGTAAGGACAAGAGGATGGTGACTCCTTAGAAGGTGTGGTTTGAGATGAGGCAAGACTGGGGCAGGGGTTCCTCCAAGGATGTTTGAGACTGATATGGAGAGAGGATGCCTGCTGTCTTCGTGGGTGTCCCTGGATGAGGACTGATGCTGGGAGGGGGCTACTGAAGGAGGGATCCAGCTGAAGTAGAGCACCTGATGGAGGTTCCTGCTGGGGAGAGAGCTGCTGTTGTTCTTGATCCTTAGAAAGTTGTAGATGGCAGAACACGAGATGGAAGCACTGGCCTCTGCGGAGGCGATTGCTGCGGCGACGCAGGCTTCGACGTCTTAGATGGAAGCACTGGCCTCTGCGGAGGCGATCGCTGCGGCGACGCTGGCTTCGACATCTTAGACGGAAGCACTGGCCTCTGTGGAGGAGATCGCTGCGGCGACGCTGGCTTCGATGACTTGGATGGAAGCACTGGCCTCTGCGGAGGCGATCGCTGCGGCGACGCAGGCTTCGACGTCTTAGATGGAAGCACTGGCCTCTGCGGAGGCGATCGCTGCGGCGACGCTGGCTTCGACATCTTAGACGGAAGCACTGGCCTCTGTGGAGGAGATCGCTGCGGCGACGCTGGCTTCGATGACTTGGATGGAAGCACTGGCCTCTGCGGAGGCGATCGCTGCGGCGACGCTGGCTTCGATGATTTGGATGGAAGCACTGGCCTCTGCGGAGGCGATCGCTGCGGCGACGCTGGCTTTGATGACTTGGATGGAAGCACTGGCCTCTGCGGAGGCGATCGCTGCGGCGACGCTGGCTTCGATGACTTGGATGGAAGCACTGGCCTCTGCGGAGGCGATCGCTGCGGCGACGCTGGCTTCGATGACTTGGATGGAAGCACTGGCCTCTGCGGAGGCGATCGCTGCGGCGACGCAGGCTTCGACGTCTTAGATGGAAGCACTGGCCTCTGCGGAGGCGATCGCTGCGGCGACGCTGGCTTCGACATCTTAGACGGAAGCACTGGCCTCTGCGGAGGAGATCGCTGCGGCGACGCTGGCTTCGATGACTTGGATGGAAGCACTGGCCTCTGCGGAGGCGATCGCTGCGGCGACGCTGGCTTCGATGACTTGGATGGAAGCACTGGCCTCTGCGGAGGCGATCGCTGCGGCGACGCAGGCTTCGACGTCTTAGATGGAAGCACTGGCCTCTGCGGAGGCGATCGCTGCGGCGACGCTGGCTTCGACATCTTAGACGGAAGCACTGGCCTCTGCGGAGGAGATCGCTGCGGCGACGCTGGCTTCGACGTCTTGGATGGAGGCTTCTGCTGAAGAGTCTGCTGTGGCACGGCCTGTGACTTGGGCGATGGCCCCTGCAGGCTGGGTCTGAATCCCTGGTGATTGCTGAGGCGGTTGCAGTGACAGTGAGATCTCCCGCTAGGGAGATGAAGGCTGAATAGTGGAGGTTCGAGCCCATGTGGGTGAAGGATGGATTCTTAGATGATTCGGGAAATGAGGGTTCGATGGGCTTCCCTGATGATTGAGAGGTCTGACCTGATGTAGCTCTTAAAAGCTTCCGACGTCCAGCGCCCTAGTGCTTGGATTTGAGACTGCGATAGGCCTTTTTGGGCGGCTGTAGTTGCTGCGCCTATGCGGAAGGAGTGGCCGGAAAAGTGGTCTGCGGGAATGCCAGACAAGAGCAATACGGCTTTGAGGTGTTTTTGGAACCAGAAGCGTGTGGCTGGGCGGTTAGATTCATCCACGAAGAGAGGGTCTGATGTGGTTTTGGTCTGAGATTTCCTGAAGTGAAGGTAGGCTAGAAGGGTCTGATAAGGCTGAATCGGTGACTGGAGGTTGAAGATGTAGATGAAATGTCCCCTTCTGGTTTGGTCCGTCTTGCTTTGTTTAATTAAGAATGAGATCGTCTCTGAATCGAGTACTGATAGGTCGGATAACGTTGGATGTATTACGGGGTTGAAGATGGACGTGGTGGAAATTTCAGAACATCTTAGAAAGCCGAAAAAGGCTAGGATAAACATGGAGTCGAGCGTGCGATCGACGTGCTTGGAGTGATATCCTTTGCGGAGGGTGGAAATGCATCTGGTCAGTATATCCAGGGTTATAGGTTGCCTGGCGTCTGGGCGAGCAGGCTGGGTTCTTTGAATGCCCTTGATGAGCATAGATGTGTGGGAGCTGGCTATTGCTGCGGATGGAGAGTTGAATATGAGCTTGTGGAAGAACTGGACCCCACTCATGTAACCTTTAATTGAGCTTGCTTGGAGGTTTTTTGACAAGTTTAGGAAGGAGATGAAGGAGGTGATGGAGATTACGGAAAATGAGGGAAAGGGAATGTTGAACGCGTGGTGAAACGCCTTGAAGCTTTTCCATGCGGTGAGATAAGATTGGAGGGTCCTAAGGGAGACGGCTTGGATGATGGAGTTTCGAGATGCATCGAGGAGGGTTTTTAGTGGGTGGTTTACGGGAATATCAGCTCCGAATAGGGAGGTATCGGTGTTGGCAAGGGGTCTGCTTCGGGCGCCAGCTGCCTGAATTTCTGTCAAGATCTGTGCTCTTATGTTCCCCGAAACAGGAGGCGGTTCCAGGGCTGGTGCGTTGATTGGCGCTGGCATAGCTGTCGCCGAGGCCAATGAGAAGCTCGATCGAGCCTGTGGAAGAGAGAGAAGGGGGGGAATGGCGGCCGCCTGAGCGGCTAGCGGAGTCATGCTCGCGCTAGCAGCGGCTACCAGGGTGGCTGGGAAATGGCTAGGAACCGGCGCCTGCATCGCTAGCTGAGGCAGCCTCGCGCTAGCGGCGGCTACCGAGGGGGTTGGGAAATGGCTAGGACCCGGCGCCTGCATCGCTAGCTGAGGCAGCCTCGCGCTAGCGGCGGCTACCGAGGGGGTTGGGAAATGGCTAGGACCCGGCGCCTGCATCGCTAGCTGAGGCAGCCTCGCGCTAGCGGCGGCTACCGAGGGGGCTGGGAAATGGCTAGGACCCGGCGCCTGCATCGCTAGCTGAGGCAGCCTCGCGCTAGCGGCGGCTACCGAGGGGGTTGGGAAATGGCTAGGACCCGGCGCCTGCATCGCTAGCTGAGGCAGCCTCGCGCTAGAGGTCGACGCAGGCGCCGTGGGCCAAGAGCCAGGGGCAGGAAATGGGTGGTAAAGCACCGGAGCTCCAGGTGCTGGTGAGCCAATGCTTCGAAGGCGGCCCGCTACTGCTGGCGGGGTGTTTGCAGGAGGCCGAAGCTGGCCAACGGCGAGAGGGACCGGTGGGTCCGTGGCGATACCTGCGCTCGCGGAAGCCCTGCTGTTCCGGCTTCCCCGCGGGCGGCCGCGACCAGCTGCGGAGGTGGATTGCCCGGGTCGGGAATACGGAGAACCGCGAGCCGTGCCCGGCTTGGTGGCGGAACCCCCCGTAGCGCCCTTCGGTGAGGCGGTGTCCGCCAGGGAAGAGGCGTAGAGGCCGTAAAGCTCCGCCTTGGTCATCCGCCTGTGGAAGTGGACGTCAGCGTTGGACAGAGCTAGTCGTAAGCCCTGGACGGTCCATTTCTGTATGGCGGGGATCGCGTTGTGAGCGGAGGTGTAGGAAGAAGCCGGGGAAGCAGGTGGACGTCTCTTTGAGCCAGGAGACGATCTGCCACCTGTGGATTTAGCCTTTCGAGGTGTAGAACGGCGGAGCTGGCGGCCTCGTGATGAAGCCGGGGAATCGCTTGATGTATCCGATCCTGAGCTGGACTGATGAGCGCTCGGCGGCGCTGAAAGATTGTCGTCGATGACGTGGGTCTCAGACATCGCGTTGATGCTTAATCTTAGGAGATCGAGCAGGTAAGATGGATTCTCTATTTATGAGCGAGCTCGCTATGGCTAATTGTGTATGTGCAGTGATTGCTGATTGTGGACCAGCCGGCTGATTATATGCTACGGCTCCTCCCGAACTTTGTTAATTAAACATCATATCGCTAGAATACGCTGGAAACGGAGCAAAAATATGATAATATATTCCTGTAATTCACATCCTGGACTCACTTTATCAGCACAAGGTATTCGAGTGGACCTTATGCATATACATCTATAGGTCACATTGCACAAAAGACGACAAAAAACAATCTCGCGTTAAAAGATTTAAAGGGATAGTTCAACCAAAAATCAAAATTCTGTCAATGTTGTTTGAAACCTTAATAAACGTCTTTGTTCTGATGAATACACAAAAAGATATCTGGAAGAATATCTCATCCCCCATTGACTCCCATAGTATTTATTTTCCCTACTATGGCAGTTAATGGGGGATGAGATCTGTTTGGTTACTGACATTCTTCCAAATATCTTTCCTTTGTGTTTAGCAGAACTAATAAATGTAATCAGGTTTGGGACGACCTGAGAGTGAGTAAATGATGACAGAATTTTCATTTTAGGGTGAACCTTTAATCTCATTAAAAACAACAAGAGGCATTTAAGTTGGAATTGCATGGATGAGAAAAGGGAAGGAATGTATTATTAACTTTTGACGAAAAACATGTGCATTAGATTCAACTACTGTATGCACTCGACTCTCTTCTCGACAAAATCTGATCAATAGACCGAAGGATCAATGGAAATATGAGCGAATATGATAATCGTTTGACAATAAATCATAAGAATTGCATCTCCTAATGGATGTAGATAATAATGGTGAAAGTTATAAATAGACCGGTCATGATAAACTGGATCTTTAATATTGCAGCGGGCAGATAGCGGTGACAGAGATGAAGATTACTCGTGTTGACACTTATCATCCCGCTTGTGGCTGTAATTACCTGTAATGAAATCTAAGCTTTAAATCACAAAGACGGTTTGTAATATCATAAAAACTTTCTACTCCGTTTCAGCCATCCAATTCTTGATTTGTTTGATCTGCTTTTGTTTCACTGGTGGTTTTTCCAGTCAAGGTTATGGGGCAGGGCTTTTTTCTAATAATCATACATTACATACATTGTATGTTTTCACATGAAATCGTACAGTAGTTGTTTTCCTGTATGATCATGTTGGTTACTATAGCGTATATGGGTCAATGACTTTGAATGAAGGATTTTCGTCATGCCAATTTTGATATGCAAACCAATAATAATGTCTATTGCAGTTATTAAAACATTAAGAATGTGGTGTACATATAAATGCAGATTAAAATGTTAAATAAGCATTTTTTGTGTTTTCATCTATGAATTGGCCATAGCTTGAAGAAATGTCATTTGGTGCGATCGTGATTTATCTTCAAATTAATCTATTTCCTTGACATGTTTAGTGTTTAGAAACAAAGTATTTGCATTTCTTCATGTCACTTCTTCAAGTAATCATGTCATATTTTTGTTCTGTAATTTGTTCTTCTTGAATTATATTGTTAAAATAAACAAAATGAACAAACTTATTTTTCCTGAAAATCGCATGCAACAAAATACCACTTTAACACTGCAGCAGAGATTCGTATTTCAGCCACAACAATTATATTATTATATTTTATTTTTAATTTAGTAAAATAATTGATATTATTGGTGACATGATAAGTGGTTGTTATACGTCATTGACACATATATATATATTCATTGATGGTATTTGACAATATACAGTATTTTCTGCATAAAATCCTACATCTGTCAAACCGTGCAGTTTGCATACAAATTACACTGTGTGCAATACTGTATCCCACAATGCAATGCAATCCATTTGACATTGTGACAAATAAACCATATTTCACACTGAAATCAAGTTGTTTTGCTTGTATTTTGCTTAGAAAACTTTACGCTTGCCAAACTCTTTGGTTGCATAATACAAACAGAAGTAAAGGTGTTATTTTTAGAAAACAGTAGGATGCGGTACAGACAACGCTGTGCAGTCCAAATAAAGTCAGCCAAAAACATGGAGGCAGCTCACATTTGAAGTCTTTCCAGGTGACGGTGGGCTCCGGTCTGCCCACTGCCAGGCAAAAGAGGTTCACGTCATCGCCTTCGTTGACAGATTTATCCTCGGAGATGTTCACTATCCTGGCCGGCACTGCCAAAAAGAGCGAAACAAAATTAATCATCATGATAACGCCTACATTATAGATTAATTAAAGTTCAAATTAATCTTAAATTTTGAAAACCAACCAAACGTAAGACGGGCTGTTTGTTTCAAGGTTTATAAATGATTCCTATCAACCGTCCCAAATTCCCAAAAGCGGAGTGCAATGCATAATGCTGGACAGATAATGAGACGCTCCTTGAAATGGTCTGCGATCAGAGCTTTAATGAAGATGGCCAAACATTTGTCCTGCGAGGCATCCTCAGCCTCAGCCCTTTTCTCAGTTTTCCAGCAGGACAAAATAAAGTAAAGAAGGCAGCGGATCCATTCATGTTGGCGGAGTGACTGGGGGGTGTAATTATTTCCCACCGTATCACACTACGACTAAAATTGAGGGCACAATGGTATCGAGCAAATATGGTCATCTGTCTGCAAAGCTCCTCGCAGCAGATAAAAAGCTGTGTTTGGTGAGATAGTTAGCCCGCTGGTTGGCCAACAACATGCTCGAGATGCATTCTTAACTTGCCTCCCCTCCCTTCGGCATGCGATCGGGTAATGCTCTCTGGAATATTTTTCACTTTGATATTTTCAATCTTGCGCTACGGGTGAGCGCGCTGCAAAATATACATAGCAATTGACAACTTGCGGCTGGAGGAGGTGGGACGCGTTACAGCAGAGCGATCCGTCAGCCGAGCGGTCCGGTGTCAATAAATCACGTCACTGAAGATGGCTAGAACTCATTTTTCTGTAGACGTGAATCGACAACGCCTCCGTCCCGCCCTGAGCTGTCAATCAACCCAAATGCTTTAAAAATAAAAGTTGGATTTCTCATGTTGCTCAAAACCTTCACTCTAAGCACAAAAAAAGAAGATATTTTGAAAAATACTCAGGACCTTCTGCAGTCACATCGGCTTGGAACGACACAAAGGAACGTAAATGGAGACACATGTTTCATTTTTCAGTGCATTTCTGTAAGACAAGGGCAAACCGGCCCATCAGGGAACGTTCTCTTCTCATTCCAGATGAAGTATGTCATTTAGCAGATGTTTTATTCCAAAGCGACTTAAGTGCACGTGTTACGGGGGACTATCCCTCTGATGGCTGGAACTGAACTGAATTTTGTTAATTGCATCGCTCAGGGGCACAATGGTGATGGTTCATCACGACTCCGTACGGGGTCTGAATCAGCAACCTTCCGGTTATCAGTTCAGAGTTGAAAGATGACGCGTGCAGTTTTAAAACACTTTCTCCTGTGCCCGTTTAATATGCAGAGACTATTACGAGACAATAAGAGCCTCAGCCCACAGCCTATTCACCGTCTGACGCATACTGCACATAAAATATTTTAAATTCACAAATTCCAAACTCAAGTTCACCCGAAATAA
Source organism: Barbatula barbatula (assembly GCF_947034865.1). Classification (NCBI taxonomy): domain Eukaryota; kingdom Metazoa; phylum Chordata; class Actinopteri; order Cypriniformes; family Nemacheilidae; genus Barbatula; species Barbatula barbatula. The sequence goes on from NC_136775.1 coordinate 1,483,095, forward strand.
TCACTTTTAACATTTTTAAGACTCGTCGGTCGGTGAAAAACACAAAAGAAGACTTCCACACCATCTTTCGTGTTCAGCAGAAGAAAGAAAGTTATACAGGTTGGAATAACATGAGGATGAATAAATGATAAATAAAATCATTTTGGGGTGAACTATCCCTTTAACTTTAAGCATTTTCGGAGAGTCAGTGATCACCCTTACCCTGAACGATGAGGAAGACATGGGCCGTGAGAGGCTGGTTTTTGGCCTGGAAGCTGCACGTGTAGGGTCCCTCGTCTGTCACCATCACTCTTTCAATCTTAATGGAGAACTCGCTGTTGTTGTTGTTCTCTAGGGAGACGCGTGTGTCCAGAGACCACTTATCTGTGCCCGCGAAGAGGATGTTGGTACGGTTCAGCCATGCTTTGTGAGTGACCTCTTCATCAATCTTGCATCTAAAGGAAAGAGACACAGGTCTGTGTCAAGTCTCTGATGTCAGATGGCAAAAACTGATGACCCTTCAAATACATAAAATACAACTTGCTGCGGAATCGTCCATAGGATGGACAGCTAAAACAGTTTTTCAACATTTTTTTGACATCAAAAGCTGTGCATTGAATAAAACTTAACAGCACTTGGTGTCAATTTTTGACTTGGTGGAAGCAGCCTTATAAAACAGACGACAACACGATACGTTTTATTCACTAAGGTTGTCACATTTTAGATCTTGACCACACGATTATTATGGCCAGAAGAATTTACTATTCTTTATAATTGTGATCTATTTATCTACGAACAATGTCAGTCAAACTAATCGGTTTTATTTCTTCTTTTGTTGGCCACTGAATCACACAGTAGTTATTAAGTAGCTAAAGGGAGGCTCAGAGATTATGTATTTTTGTACGCAAACCCCGGAAGCGAGTTAGTATTTTAGGACTTACGGTTTCTTTACTCCCCAGTCTATGGGTTTTTTAATGTGATTTTGGTAAATCGCCCTAAATAAGGTCTGTGGAATACAAAACCTCTAAATATGTTTACATTTTATTCTATGACTTAAAACACCCGCTTGTGATTTTTTAAAGTCTTATTGTGTCTTTAAAATGGGGGTTGCTAACAAGTTGCTAAAAGAGACTACTTCCTTTGGTGTTAGACGTCATTACGCAAATAATGCAAATAGTGTAGATGAAGATTAATTCACAGAGTACTTACTTACCAGGGAACACATTTTTTATCAAGTTTGAAAGGCTTGGCGGTGGTGACGTTGAGCAACCTTAAGTGTAGTCTGTTTATAGCATCGTGTTATCTTTTTACTTCTGCCGATTGTGTTTCAGCTTTATAAGTAACAAAAGTTAATTTGTAAAGTTTATATTGATAGACAAAATGTGTAAACATTATAAACCTTTGTTAATCACAGAACATAATTTTTCTTCCAATCTTCCAAAAGTCATGCATAGACTTTCTATTGGGTGACATTTGTTGTTCGAAGTTTAGAAAATTACGAATGACAAATTTGGGGAAATCTAAGAGGTTCTGGGTGAGTCCACTAGTAACTCAACTGGTTCAGTTACATAAAATCCATAGTTTGCTCTGCTCACATCTTCAAATGACAAAAAGTGATATAAAACACGGTGTAAACATCACTAACAATAATGTCGGCTTTGACTTTCAGCAGATCAAACTGTGACATCACATCACATTCTGTTCCCTGTATAGGCGTATGGAATAATGATATGGTGCTTTTGAGAATATAAACCACTGACAGAGGGTTGGAGAGTTCAACTACTGGCTCATAGTCTGAAAGCAAGAAAGCAAACTGTCAAATAAGAAAGTGAAGTTAAATTGCATTTTTAAAATGCACCCTCAGCTTGACGCCTCTGGCAGGTAAGTATGATTAAACCGTTTGAGATGGGCGCTATGAGCGTTTATACCTGTGACCTAAGATTTGTGTCAACCGATAGCAATGTTGTATTACCGTGGAAAACTCTATCCAGATGATCTGCTCTGGAATGAAGGTGTAGATATGCTGAACATTATTCAGATGAGGTGTTATAGAGGAACATGCTTTCAGTCAACTTTTAGGTACTTCTCAGAAATGTCCTTGAGTATACTTGACTTATACTGACAAAACTAAACTTATTTTAGTTAGCCCTACAAGTAATATATCCTAAGAATGATTTGTTTATATTACCATTTAATTTTTAGAATGATAAGGCTTGAAATTTTTTTCAGAACCTTGAGGAAACCTTGAGAGAACATTGGGAAACTCTCACAAATACAGATCAATGTTTCATATGACTTTCTTCTGTACTTCTCATCAGAATCCAGGCAATTTTAAAAGGGGAGGAGCCATCAAAAATATCCCACTTTATAACTTCCTGCTCTACTTTTAAATGACATCAAAGCAGTGGATAACAGTTTTAACCAAAGGCAGTGTTAATTGAGCAAATAAAGAAAGAATCATGTTTTGTTTTGTCAAACGGGTGCAGGTGTAAAACTCACCTCAAAGTGACGCTTTCTCCTTCCAGCACTGTAATGTTGTCGGGCAAGTGGCCGACCTCGGCTGCCTGAGCGCTGGTGGGTCCTGCCAAAGAAAACCAGAGGAGAGACAGTGAGCGTAGGACAGAAGGTCGCCTGGATCCCCGGGCGGCGCTGCAGGTACTAAGCACCTCATTGATCCTGCTCAGGCAGAATTTGTTTTTGCGCTTTGCTTAGTTATTTGTTAGGAGAGAATAATAAGATCGCAAACGACAGCATGCAGCCGTCAGCGTTGACCGTCGGTGGGCTTGAATAATGATTGGGTTCTGCCCGCACGTCGCCCGGCCACGCTTTCATCGAACAGACCCGATAATGAACCCGGGGAAGAGGATTCACACGGAAGCGACGGAGCGTGAAATGAAGGGACAGCCACTGCAATGGGAAGGATTCGTACCTTACGCAACCTCACACACACACACACTTGTAAACACATACACGTGTGTTTTTATTTGCCAATTTAAGTCCACACAAAATCATATTGGAATATGCTGGGAAAATCATTTTCTGGCTTGATACTTTTGGTTTCAGAAGCGATACGTTCTCTTGAGAAGCAAATTAACAATGCTAGTGTTCAGAAACGCACAACAATACATAGAGCGTTTAACGCTGAGACAAAGAAGACAAAGACATTTTTACCAGACCGCGGGCAGGCCACGTCTGAGGTGATGTGAATTTTGTGTTTCATTTTTCAAATGCCATTCTTCTTCTTATCTTTGTGGAATACGTTCCTATTTCCTATGCAAACAAAGATTAGCTTCCCCCCTCGAGCGAGCTATCTGAGCAGGGGTCTCTCCCTCGGCACGGTATCGTCTCTACCCACATCAACACTGCCAAATGCCAGCATGGCACCAGTGCTGAGCTCCTACAGCGACTTCTGCTCATCGCATCCAGCACCGTCCTGAATATCTCCAACATTGGCTTGACCTGCCTGCAAGGTTTAATATACCAGAAAGCCAAGCGGTAGAGAGATAAACAGCAGCCAGAGGTTTTTGCGTTTAACGCGAACGCGAAGCGGCCGAACCGACAGCTTGCCAAGTGCAATTCTGGAAAGTGAAGCAGAAAGGATAAAGACGACAGTAAATTTTAAGCGCCGTGGCATCTGAGGGCCAAGCTCGGGCATTTTTTATTTGAGCGGGTGCCATCGTGGAAGCGTCCCAAATCGTGCGGTGTAGTGAAAGGCAGCCTGGGCCGCATTGCCATGCGTGTCATGCTTCGGCACACAAATTATATAAAGCTGCTTTGCATTGTCTGCTTAAATGACCAGCAATGACATTACTAAATGAAGTTTACTCTGTTTGTGGCGCACAAGGGCACAGACTGCAATCGTTAAAACATCTTCGTTATTTTCAGGATACAAAATCTGTCATCCTCCATCCATCCTTGTGTCATTCAAAACTTTCATCTGTGTAATGCTCTTTCATCAACAATATTCAGTATTTAGATACATAATTTGAAGTGCTCTTTAACTGTTACAGAAGCAACGTGAAGCTTTAAGCGGCATCTAGTGGTCAGGTTGCGAATTGCAACCAATGGCTCAATCCTCCCCTCCACAATCATGTCGTTGCGGTTTCCCTTCTTTGCAGAAGGTCTCATGTGGTTTTGTGTTCATACTGTAAGTCTATAACTGCGCGCGCAAAAGGGACAGGTCTACTTAAAGGGACAGTTCATTCAAACATGAAAATTCTGTCATCATTTGCTTATCCTCATGTCATTTCTAACCTGACATTATTTCTTCTGCAGAATACAAGAGAATCAAGATATTTTCAAGATATTTTGAAGAACGTTGATAACCAAGTCAATGGGGTTCAATGTTGTTTGGTTATCAACGTTCTTCAAAATATCTTGAAAATATCTTGATCCTTTTGTACATGAGGATAAGCAAATGATGACAGAATTTTCATGTTTGAATGAACTGTCCCTTTAAGTAGTCTCTATATACAGTATATAGACAGTTTACACACCTTAGGATAGCATAAGACGTAAAAGAACATTACAAGCAGTTCACGAAACACCTTTCTTTCTCTTTTTGAAAATCGACAGCTCCTACCGTTGAACCTCAGCACCTCGCCGAGGTGCTGATGAATAACAGCGCAGTTACAGACTTACAGTATTGAGGTTAATTGAATTCAGTTACTGACGTGCATGCATACAAATCTTTTCCCATTTCTGTCTTGCGCGCGGACACACACACGCACTGCATGGAAGAGATGATGTGTACACACAATAAAGCCCCAGTGCATCATGGGGAAGGTTATAAAACAGAGAGGTTTATTCCCTATTCCCTTTTCAATTCCTGTCTTCACAGCTCAATTGGCACCCCAGATTTTAATACCTGGTCCCAGGCAGCTTCTGCTCCCCAGCGTGACGTAGTGTCTAGGCCGGGTCAACGAGCACACACCACGGACACGTTTGATTATGGAGTGTGAAAAATACAGTGTTTTATGCTATGAGCGTCATGCTATTTACGCTCCGTTGTGCAAACCCCACCGGTGTGTTCTCAGGGTGTTCCAACCGAAATGAGACTACAGATAAGAAACAGCATCTGACGTTTGCATACTGGGGTTAAAGAACATCTGAGGCCTACAAGAACGAAGTATTATAGAAAATGATCTAATGTGAATCCCACAAATGCGACATCATGTATAAGCGATTGAGAGCAAGTATCACACCAACAGTCACAATGAGATACGAAATTCTATATTATTTGAGAGAATGGTCTTATTTGAATGTTAACAGTATGACTGTAAGTATTCCTGGGTTAAAGTGAATCTAAAAGATGCTTGTTTTGGCAAGACTGCAAGATACAAAACCACTCTAGGAAAGGCGACATCGTGCGGTCACGTCACCATCAAACCAACACGTCTGTGGGGGTTTCCCATACGATGGAGATTCTAGATATGCTGTGCAGCATCAGAGAGATGCTCTACAAAGTCGCCCATGTAAGAGAGAGAGAGAGAGAAATGGAGAGTAAAGAGAGAGTGAAAGTAAGAGATCTCCTGAGAAAAAGGGTCTGTCATCAGAGTTTGACTGAAGAGGTCAGTAATGCGTCAAACTGAGCTCAGATTTGTCAAGTCTGCAAAAGTCAATATTATTGAAGATCTCAATATCCACCCAAACATTTCTCATCAAATTGACCCAAATCCAGATGATTTGACCTCTAAAATCTACACTCATTTTACACCTCCATACTAGAATAAAGAGTGAAAGTGAAAGAAAGTCAGAGAAAAAGAGAAAGACAAATGAAGAGTAAAAGAAAGCAAGAGAGAGAGTGTGAAAGGAGCAAGGAGTTTCAAAACGTTGTGAACTAATTTTATTACAAATATTCAGTATTTGTCATATATCATTTTAAGATATTTATCCTAATTCTCTTCCCTTTCCTTCTTTAAAAAATAATAATAAAAAACGTACTAACCTCACTATTCTAAGCTTTTTATACTGTGCTAGGCTTTAATGGACTAGTTTGATGCACTTATGTATTTTGTTGCCTATGTTGTTATAATTGCTTCCAATGTTTCCTCATCTGTAAATCGCTTTAGATTTTAGCGGCATCTAGTGGTGAGGTTGCGAATTGCAACTAACGGCTCACTCCCTTTCTTTGAAGCACTATGGCGGCTCTCACAGGACAATCACGTTGTTGCGGTGTATGTAGATAGATATAGATCATTCTAAGGTAATAAAAAACATGATGCTTCATTTGGTTAGGTCTTTATAGATGGTTTCATCGGACGCACGCGCCGGGACTGCAGTGAACTTCCGGTCTTGTGTTTGTCTAATAATATAACTATTTAAATTGTATGTAATTTATGTTAATATTATATATATATTATTTGATTGTATAATAATTGTATTAAATAAACTATTCGTTGAATTTTGTTTTATGTTCGTTTTATAAAAAAACTATTGTTGAATGGGTCCTGTAGTTTGGTCGCATTTAAACAAACCGTGTGGTACATTGATATCTAGTGGTTGAGCTTGGTATCGCAGTCTTAATTCAAAATATTGGAGAGACAAGTTTAGCCAAGTAACATTTCTACACGGTTTCTTTTGGTGGTTATCAGAAATAATCTACAGGCGCTCTGTTTGTCAATGTGTACCGGAGGTCAGGGGCAGCCCACGAACGCCCGCATTCGCAGTAACGTTTGTTTATGTTGTCACTTTGAAACCGTCTATACATATCTGAAGACGTGGTTATGTATATTATATTGCATTTCTGTCAATAGATCCCCAACACCTTTAACTGAATACATTTGAATAAACCAAAAGGTACAAATTAAATGGTAAATGAATAGTACGGAAAATACTGTTAAGAAAAATCTTTATACATGAATATTACATTACACTGGCTACCTTCTGGAATATTCTCTTTACATCAGCAGTGCATCTATGAGGCTGTGAAATGCTGTCTACGTAGGCAGCTCACTAAGTTTCAAAACAGAGCAATAAAGCTGCACATGTGGCCGATGGAGAAAGTTTGAGACTGTACACAGCTGTAGAAAAAGAATCTTAGCCTGCGCTGTTATCTCTTTTTATGTGATGAAATATAACCCTGTCTCAGGGTCATAAAGCCATTTAATGCTGTCCTTCAAAGTCAACCATCCTCCTAAACCACCTCTCCACTGTCTGGAGACCAACTCGCACGCTTTACCGTTCACTGGCTCTAGAAGAGATGCATCATTTATTGCGCCTTTGCAACACCTCCAAACAGCTTCAGGGTTTATTCCCTGCGACCCGCGGGACGTTCGTTCAAAACTGATTTGTATCCCTTCGACTTCTACATGCTGTCGTTTGTAATTGTGGTCGCTCCTGGCACAACGTTATTAACAAGAGCTGCGGTCGGACACCGGAAAGCCTCGGCACCTACTACAGCGCGCCGCTCGTGATGATCAAACAATACGGAAAGAACTTCTGAAAGCCCAACCCAACATGACGGCGGAGACCTGAAGGAAATAATAATTGCTAGAAAAATATTGAGGAATAAAATGGGTCATAACATCTTATTTTATCATCACTAATGTACAATTATAATGTTGGCGAAGGTTTTTTGTATCTATTCACCTTCTGACTGATTCTTAGAAATGAACGAGGGCATTTTCTCTGTATAATTTTTCTGTTTTGATGGGCAATCCTTTCTGAATTTGACATTAGTAACATGCCTCATGAAGTTAAGAAAAAATACAGATGAGATTTCCTTAACATCTCAATAATTTCTCCTATTTTAAAGGTTTAAAGGACAGCAAATGGAAACTTTGATCACGTCTCATCTGCGTCTCAAATATTTCTACAAATATTTAGAGTTTCAGAAGAGATGTCAATGTGTCAAACTGAGCTCAGATTTGTCTCGTCTGCAATCAAAAGTCAATAATATTGAAGATCTCATTATGAACTCAAACATTTCTCATCACATTTACTCCAATAACGATTGTTTTATCTCTGCAATCGTCATTCATTTTACACCTCCTTCATGTTTTTCAACAATTGCAGTCTCACTAGCTAAACCTAAATGAAACACAACTAAAAACAAGCTGTAAAAGAGAGACAATGGCAAGAGAAAGGATTTCGCTGCCACCAATGAAATATTTACAGAAGTTCTTCCTCCCGACACCTCGATGATAAAGAACACCAGTCCAGGAATTATCAGACGGTGTGAGCCCGAGGCAGCACGGGATTAAACATTAACTGGCAGATAGATCCTTTTTTTCCACATCGGATTTCATTAACTCCAGCAGGCCTGCGTGAAGCCCCCGTGAGCATCTCGCTTTGCTCTGAGATGGGTTAGTTCAGAAGTCACGTTCCTATCTGCCCTCTGGACACCTGCCACATCCGCAGCAGCAGGGCAGCACCTGGTCACCATCACAACCAAGAGCACAAGATGAATCACCCACATCCTTTATTTTACATGACAGAAATAACATTTAAACTCTCGACTAAACACTGCAATGTTGCTCATCTACTGTACAGCATCATTCTACAGATTTGAGAAACTGAATACTCGATTATAATAACTCGATTGTCAGTTTTTTTAAAGACAGCCATCGAATAGCTTTCGCCGCTGTCCGTCTGAAACCTCAAATGTCCAAATACGCTGTTTTTCAGGGAATGGAAAAGAAAACATTATTTGATCATTTTAAAAGAACGATTTTTTTAAATTCTTAAATACTGTGTTGTCGAAGTTGACAAGGACTTTTGAATACTCTTCATTGGTCAGATATTTGCAACAATCACACAAATAATTAAAAAACTTAATATAGAGATACAAGGTTTCAGAGGGACAGCAGGTATACGCTTGTTATTACATCATTGTGGCTTTTTTTGTTAGAATGAAAAACATATGAAAATATTCTAGACTTACTTTACTTGATTTTGATGAACACAATTTCTGCAGTATGTGCAAAACAGTATGGTAATATAATCATATGACTCAGTTTTACAAAAATGTAAAACAAATGTTGTGCATTACAATAAAATATATGCTTCGATTAAGTGATAACAAAAATACACACAGCTAACGAAAACATGATTAACATAATACAAAAATATTTTTAAAATAAATATCCCCATAACGAAATCACTAAAATCCACACTGGGATTCGTTTTTTACAAATTATTAAAATATTAGTGTTGGAGATTACGTGAGCCTCGAGACTGTATACACTTTGAGTTTATAAACATTTCGCTTAATTGTGGTGCTCATAAACGGCTGTTTTCATAACATCCGTAAAACAGTATTCTTTACATCGCAATTTAACAATGAGCATTGCATTCCCTCACTATTCATAGTAATTGCATTGAGGTATATTGTTAAAGCGGCCCTAACTCAGTTTCTGTAAATCTCATGTTAATCTTGAGTACTTACAGAATTGTATCACACCTTTCAAATATCGGCAGTGTCTTAAGTTAGATCACATTTATAAAAGACAGATACAGCTGTTCGATTATTTCCGAAAACATGCAACTAAAGCATGCGTGCACACATTGCCAAGAAAAAAAAAAGAGTCATCAGTTTAACTCACCGCGTGTGTCTTTTAGCGCCGTTTATATAACATTCATTTTTTTATTCTTTTTTTTATTCTTTTGGCAGACGCTTTTATCCAAAGTGACTTACATTCATCGACCAAATGCAGCAAACAAACAAAACAGTTTAACATCGCGAACATAGTTCTCTCTCTCTCCTGCACAAAAGTTTCCCGAATTTTTTTTTCAAACCTGTGCGAACACTGGGGGAGTGTATCGAGCACAGAGATACAACATCATACGTCCAACTCGTTTTTTGTAACTCAGAATTCATGAAACACCGTTGCACCACCCCTTTAATATCTATTATTATTGATGCATGTGCACCGTGAGAAAGAACACGATAGGATTTCTATTCTTCAAAAACATAATTTGCGCGACAACACGCAGAGTAATTTTATTCAAATTTTTCTTCCCTTTAACCCATATATGGGCGAGGCGAGTGTTGGGAGAGGCGTGGCATCTTGTGACATGGGCGTGGCGTCAGAATATGAGGTTCTTTAAGCTATTCAGAGCAGGTTGAAGTCGAGTTAAATGTGTTTAAACGGATCATTAATTCTACTGAGTTCACATTGTGTATTGATTTATCCGGTGTCATGAGGTACAGATTGAGCTTCATTTACAAACAGATTAAGGGATTTTGTACCTCGTTTTACACACTTTTATATTGATGAAATCTGTAGTATGGTGCGTAGACCCAAGTGCATAGTAAACACCAAACATGCACAGCCGGATCAATGAGAATAATAAGCTTTTGGAAAATACAAACCCAAATGCTCTTTTCTATAAAACGCAAAAGGAAACATCCATTGAATTACAATTAATAATGCCCGGAACCATCACATGAGACTGCATGTCCTTTTTTGTTTCTGAGTCAGATGGGCTCTATGTGAAGAATTGTGAAAAGGTTGTAGTTGTAGTAAACTTCTTTTACGTTCAATAGAAAAAATATTTTCAGTTTTCTTAGAGATTTTGGGTGAAGTACTATTTTACAAATCCTCAGCTTTCCCGTACTTTTGTGATGTAGTGTCACTTGGCTGACACCTCACCTGCATGCTGACATCTTAACATCTTCTGTTCATTTGAAGCCCCAAAACATCTCCATTTCTGACACAAATCCCTCTCCGCATATCCGTCGACACAGCTCCACCACGAGGCTGAGAGACATCAGCTCGATAAACTCCAAAGGAGATCTTTAGCACTGTGAGCGGGGCCAAAGAACAGCTTCCAGATCCAAACCCCGCAAGACCTGTCAAGTTTTTCCCCCCTCTTTCTATCTTGGAGAAATGCCCGAACCCCCCCGAGCACTTTGAGATCAATACAGCAGTTAAACTGTTACTTATATACTCCATCCAAAAGACGGTCTCTCGCCAACTCATCCCTGCTCGCAGGTCATTTGGTAGATTTGTCAAAAAGGGTTTGAGTCGCTTTTAGAAACGCACCGTCACAGCGTCTACGTGATGGAGGGGGCTTCCAGAACGCAAGGTGGTTAAAGAAACCAGACGTGTCGAGCTGTCCGCATGACAAATGGAGCAGATAAAATGGCCTGTAGACTTTGAGAAATATGAATTTCTTTCTCCATCCATTAGATAAAGCGAAACGCTAAAAATGCTTCAGCAAATTTAATTTGGAGCAAATCCGCATTCACCCTCGCGCTGGCATTTAGATCTCATTTGCGTTTTTGTTTAATTTCTGTACGCATAAGCTCTGCTGCGTGTCACGATGAAATGTGACTATTAAAGTCTTCTGAACACCATGTTGCGAACGCTTCCTAATAATTGAATCATTTGCGGTGCTTGTTCGTTTCACCAAAAATGTGACAAAGTCGCCTCTCTCGTGTTGCTGTTTCTCAAATACACTTGAATGCATACTTAATGTAGATTGAATGCAAAGTGTCACACGGATAAATAGAAATAACATAAATCATGCACACCCTCACAAAATAAGTATAGTTCAAGTTCTTATTAGTTATTTGGTATACTTAAACTAAACTTAAGTAGCAGTATACTTGTAAGTGTGCTATTTCAATACTTCTTGAGACTAAATTGCCTCGCTTTTTTAGTTTATAAAAGTATACTTTGAAGTACACTTTATGGGTAACAGTAGTGAGCTTGGGGTGCACAACTTTTTAACAACAAGTTTAAAAGTGAATTCATAGGCATACTGATAGTCCACTTGTAGCACACTTTGAAGTGTACTCTCAGTAAACTACCAAATACATTTGTTTTACTGTAGAGTTATACTTTCTATGCTATACGATATATAACCATACATTTTTATACTTTTATACACCATGCAATTAAAAGCGCAAAAACACAACTACAAGTCAAGTGTACTTAAAAATACAGTGAAGTATTCTAAGACGATCTCCATCAAAACATTAAAGCAACACTCTGTAGTTTTCCGACCTTAAAACAACCGAACCAATGCTGGTTCCATGGGTTTAGTAAATGCGCTGCCCACAGGGAAGCTGATACCGCAACATTATTTACAACACTAGTAACAGACAATTGCGCTTATCAACCACACGGGGGTAACTGTGAACAAAAGTTCTATAGTGTCGCTTTAAGTACAAGTGTAGACTACATCGATTTTTTTTGTCAGTATAAGTATACACGTGTCATTTGAAGTATATTTCTACATAAAACGTACAGCATACTGTTTACTTTGTTTAGTTTTAATGAAGTATAAAAATAGCCTACTTCTTTTCTGCAAGCACAATAAGAACCGTGTATTACAAACAACCGTAAATATAACGCACCACATTTTCTTTCCTCCTGACATTACATCATTTCTTTTTTCAGCTCAACTAAACCCTCAGATTACACACTGTACGTGTCCCTGTGGGTCCCCGGCTAGCATCTTCTCATTGACATTGATAAATGAAACCTTCTTTCAGAATTATCCACCTGACGCTGATGCACGCTCATTCTGAATGCACTGGTGTGTGATGCCGTATCGTGGGGGGAGAGCGTGGGTGGAAACACCCTGCTCTGGGCATCCGGCGTGGCAGCGAGGAGCTGCTGAGATCTGCTCCTCAAGGAGACGAGAAGAAGGAAATGAGAAAGGCCAGGCAGATGGGGGTGTTGGTTATACAGGCTGCTACCCAGGAGCCCTGCACTGTCAGGCTAATTCGGTACTTGTGCTAAGAACAAACCCCATGCTCCTCCGGGGAAGAGAACTCAAGCAACACCTGCTTAAGAGAGAGAGAGCCCGGGGGTTTGTGGGAGGGCGTGGAGCGTGCAGCCGCAGCGCGCTGTCAAGTCGCAGTTAAAGCGGTGAGACAGAGAGAGGGTGAATACACACTGTAGCTTTATGCCGAGACTATTGCTGCATACTGTAGTATGTATGACGTGTGCAGTTTGCAGGAGAGCACACTGAATGAGGTATCCCACAATGCATTGCACATGGTTTCTTTTATGTTCCTCATATTATGTATGCTTAAAATAATATATACTATAGTATTGACATTTGCAGCATCATGCACATACCACATTGTTTATTTCCAATGATGGAACTAGACGTGACATTTGAAGCATGACGTAAACGTTTCAGTCACTTTCCTGGAAAACGATATAACATCTCCTGTATTTACATACTATGTTTAAAACATATCAAGCAGTAAATGACGCACAGCATACAGTAAGTACTACAGTAAGTTAGTGTTAGATTCCAAACCTTGCTATTTGTGACCCTGGACCACATAAGTAGCATGGGTACATACATCGTATGTGTAAAAACTATCCAGTTTTCTTTCATGCCAATAACCATTAGGATATTAAAGATCATGTTAAATGAAGATATTTTGTAAATTTCCAACCGAAAATATTTAAAAACTAAATTTTTTTGGAGTGGATGAAGCAAAATTGCTGACAAAAATGCGAAACTTTTCTACAAACGTCCCTCGCTCTTGAATTACCCGCTGAAGTTTGGTTTCTAGCTTTTGGTTTTCTATGTTTCTATGTAAATCTTAGAATTTCAGCTTTCGGGTTCTTCTACACTACACAACGTCATTACAGCGGTTAGTCATGTAAGAGCATTAAAACACACCTTTTTCTTCTTAGCAACGGCCTGCTACAGCGCTTCGGATGGACAACTTTAAAGACGATTTTCTCAATATTTATATTTTTCAATTCTCAGATTTTCAAATGGTTCCGAATATTATCCTTTCCTTACAAACCATACATCAATAGAAATCAACTTTCAGATGATGTATAAATCTCTTTTTAAAATTGATGTGATCCAGGGTCAAATGTTCCCAAACATAACTTTAATGTCAAATCTAATGTTAATGTTTGTCTTTACATATATTGGATGAGTCAACCATCCAACCGTGAGCAAAGCACATTGAATCTGGAGAATATATATAATTCAACATGTTTATACAATTTTAAAAACAGATAGTACATCCCAAACAATATTCCTCCCTAGGAAAAATTTGAAGTATTCCAGTGTTCTAGCAGCATACTTATAGTAAACAAAAACATCTTTCATTCTATTTTTTATTTACTTGTTTATTTTTATGTACTCAGAAAAACAGTTGTTAACTAGCTGTGCACTCACTGTTTACTATTATAACACTTAAAATGTAGTTTAATACCCTTAGAAGTATGCTAGTATAGTACTACTAGTAGGCTACTTACTATATCATGTGTACTTGAACTTTATTTAAGTACGCTTAATAGAATGTACACTTAACTAAGCTTAATATTTAATTCTAATCCCCAGCGGATACAAAGTGTTTTGTTTTACAGAAAAAGCTGCTGTTTTAGTAACGTGTGATCACGTCACACACTTCAGCATAAACCTCCTCAAATGTATATTTATACGAACCCTAAACATTCAACATAATTCTCTTCGTCAAACTTCAGACATAAGCTCTGTCTCTCTAAAACCCTGCCTGAGCTCAGAGAAACGCCTGGCTTCCTTCCACGGACATACTCATGTTGTTGTTGTTGTTTGCGTTCGCCTTCTGCCGGTTTTGTTTTGCTCGGATGAGACGAAACGTGGGCTCAGTTACACAAACGCACGGATCCCGTGATGACAGCGTTCTCACACGAGCGCCGCAAAGCCATTCAGCCAAGTGGCCCTTATAAGACAGCAGCAGAGAGGCACGGCGATGGCATATTTTAGGTTTTTGCTCTCGAGGCGAAGGCGCATTAAAGAGCCGCGATCGATGGAGATCCTTTTAATCTGCTCTCACAGCCCGGCTTAAAGCGCTATGCAATTGGGAGATCATAATGCGGCCTGCCCCTGACTCTCCGACTAGAACCGTATCAAGGTCTAGCAGGCGACCCAATGAGAGTCTGAGCTCGGGCTGTTGGGTGATGATGTCATTCTGCTTGAAACACAAAACTCGATTAAAACGGAAAAAAAATTAAGAATGAATAACTGTGGTTTGCACTCTTCAGAAATGTTGTATCAATGGATTTCCCTACGGTTGTCTCTGAAATAAGCTGAGATATTTTAACATCAAACAAATTACACACATCACTAGGAAGTGACTGACTTTGATCCTTATTCTGTGAGAATGCTTTTACCAAGCGCCGGTATGTGGGCAGGCAGTTAAATGACTGAAATAAGAAAATAAAGAGAAAATGTAACAGAAAATATTTTCATTTCTTTAGCGATTTTCACAATTTTGAATTGTTGCAAAACTAAATTTCACACAGAAACAAAGAGCGATATAATTATGACAAAACACACACACATAAAACATGATAGTTGTGCATTGTTCTCGATACATTGACGAATTGTTTTGTTTTATATTTCAATGTTCGATTTCATTTACATTTAGTAATTTAGCGACGCTTTTATCCAGAGTTCAGGGAGCAATAAGCGATACGTCATACAAGAGCAATAGTACGATGGGTGCTAATACAAAGTTACTAGTTTCAACAAAAGCCAGAACAATACCTATTGAGAGAAGAGAGATTTGTCTGTAAAGTATTCACAGAGGTGATGGGTCTTAAGTCGTTTTTTGAATGTTGAGATATATGGTTGACTGAGTCAGGAAGAATGTTCTACAAGGAAGAAGTTGTGAAGGAGAATGGAAAGCGATTTAATGCCCTTTTGAGAAAGCAATACAAGACGCAGTGTAGGAGGGTGTGAAAGTATGCCGGTGCAGATCCAGTCATGGTCCTGAAGGCGAGCATCAGTTACTTGAATCTGATCTGGGCTTCAACCGGTAGCCAGAGGAGAGAGATGAAAAGCGGTTTCACATGAGACCTTTTGGTCTTAAAGAGGATCAAAAATATCAAGCGACATCAGACATTTTTACAGGCATGAGCATGAGACTGAACAAGCATCAACCTTAGAAAAAGTGCCTTTTAAAATACCACGCTGTGTTACTATGAGAACAGCAAATCTGTGGTTTCAATAAATCCAAAACACTTTCGTTAACACTGTTAATTTTTTAGGTAATTTTAGTTTTTTATTAAATATAATTTGTCTTAAATTGCTTTGATGTACAGATCTGTCTCCTCTCTTTTACTCACATTGGCGTGTGACTCACTTTCTTAAGATTCAAGCACGCCAGAAAGCATCCAGAGGTGTGCGACACGCTGTTCCGGTGGATTTAAAAATAAATGATCAACAGACGAGGTTGTGATTTATTTTGGTGTTGGCTGCGGGCGGAGGAGTTAAAGTGACGGTTCTGTCATATATCAGTCGGTTGGTCTTCAGAAATATCTCCGCAGATTAACAGGAGGCCGGATTAACTCGCCATCTGACAGCTCCAATTAAAGTGTGATGTTACGAGCCCGCGGGCTGCCTGCGAGCGTTTCATCAATTCTTAAGACCGCCATGTCACCCTCCAACCAGAATTTGCTCGACTTCCGCAAGGGCGAAGTTCGTAGCAGTCTTTGTGCTTCACAGGAGATGTATGATGTTATTAAATGCTGGTACAAGATGTGGGTTAAAGGGAACAAAGCTGTGACTGCCTCTCTCTGGTGACGGGAAGAGTCTGAAGTTTTTGGAAAAGTTTATTTTAATGACATAGGTTCTTGAAATCCTGCATGGAATATAATTTGCTCTGTATGAGAGGTTTACATATTTTATATTTATATTCTTAACTTAGGTAGAGCATTGCATTGGCAACACAAAGATCATGGGTTAAAATCCAGGAAACTGGTTTAAAACGTATATATGCACCATATGCACCATAGATCAATTTAAATAAAAGCGTCTCCTGAATGCATAAATGTAAATGTGTTACTATTAAATCTCTGTTTATCAATTTAAATAAAAGCGTCTCCTGAATGCATAAATGTAAATGTGTTACTATTAAATCTCTGTTTAGCTGTGAATCATATTTCTGAAATCATGTCCCTATTACACTAAAAATGGATGGAAAATCTGATTGTAGGAAAATAAAATATGTACATTAAATTACATTCATCTCGCTGTAAAGCAATGAAATTTCAGCGACTTATTCTCCCCCATCGCTTCCTGATTTTATCTTCTGAAGTGAATTCTCTTAAATCGAATGAGGAACATCACAAACAATTTACAATAGCATAGCAAAAAACATGAAAGGGATGTTTACCCAAAAATGAAAATTCACACAAAAGAAGATATTTTGAACAATGTTGGTAACCAAACAACGCCGGTACCCATTGACTTCTATTGTACACATAACCAATGCAAGTCAATGGGTACCACTGTTGTTTGCATTCTTCAAAATATCTTCCTTTGTGTTATGCGGAAGAAAGCAACTCGTTCTGGTTTCAAATGGCACGAGAATGAGTAAATGATGACAGCATTGTCATTTTGGGTAAACTTTCTCTTTAATAGCATTACAATGAAATTCAGAAACACAAAAGCAGAAGAGCTTTTGGAAAAGCCGTGCCTGAGCACTTCATGTTTGATTTGTCTCTAGACTACAACCATCTCCTCTCGTCTCCTTTCAAGGTGAGACTCCCTCAAATGAACCTGTTCCGCTTCAACGATTCATTGAAAAGATTCAACAGACTCAAAAGAACGAGCCGTCGCTTCTCTCATCCGCTTCCTGACCTCGACACCGACGACACGCCTGATCTTACTCCGCTAATTTCCCCGGTTTATCTTAGATCGACAAGTTCCCTCAGACCCTTGCAGTTCAGACCCCCCGAGAGCACGACAGCAGACGAGAAACAGACAGACAGACTGAACGCACAGATGAGAGAAGAAGAAAACGAGAGCGAGACCTCCAGAGATAAAGACAGACAGAAACGTTCTGACAGAGATTTTGCAGTGATGTGACACACGGAGTCGGATCTTTAGTCGGACTCTGACAGCTCTGATAACTATTCATCACTGCCTTCATCTTCCTCTTCCAGACCATGAATACATTTCATGTACTTAAAGGTGATTAAAGTGTTTGCTCTTCTACATTTTGCACATGACACAACCCCTCTTTCTGAATATATTTTGTCATAATATCATGAATATTGTCATAATATGGTATATCATGATGATTAATATTAATAATATTTGCACAATGTTGTTACTGTGGGCAGGTCAAAATACAGTGAATAGTTCTATATATACTACATACAGTTTACCTGTGTAACACTTCAAAAGATGGTTCAAAAGTACTTCCAGTTTCAGTTTTTTATGCATCTCACACATACAGGGCTGGACTGGTAATCTGGCATACCGGGCAAATGCCCGGTGGGCCGACGCACTTGGGGGCCGGTTAATATAAAATTATTTTTTTTTATTTGCCAACGACCGGCCCATAAAGCAGGGACAGCGGCCCATTGGTTCATTATCCAGACTGACACTGGGCTGGCCCAATCATCTCTTATGGTTAGGGCTCCACCCCTCCCCCTCGGTTTCCTGTGTCAAATGCAGTCAGTGGGTCAGAGCCAGAAATCTGTGGATTTAGGATGGAGAAACAAAAGCGCAAGCGCAAGGGGGGTGCGGAGAAGTTGCGGGCCAAACAAATACAAATTCTAGAGGTTGATGCCTCAACATGTGCAAAGATAACCGACATGTTAAGTGCTGTAGCTTCAGTTTCCAAGCCTATAGTAGCTTACCTGACGAAATTTTGCAAAAACAGGTGAACATAGCACATGGAGGAGAGGTGACTAGCCATGGCGGCACCCAGGCAGAGGAGTAGGTGTCTGATAGTGAAGTCAAGGAGAGACAGAGTGAGTAGGAGAGTGTACTTGAAACTGTAAGCAGTGTTGGGCAGTAGCGTCGCTACAAGCAGTGACGCTACTAGCTTAACTACATTTTTCAGTAGCGTGGTGGTAACGTCGCTGTTTTCTGAATCAAATAGCTTTTCCGTAGCGAAGCTCTTTTGTTGATCAAGTAGTGCGGTAGCGTCCACACAAGCTAACGTTACATATTACCAAACATTTCTGAAGAACAAGGTCATATCGGAAACACAACTGCTAAGGATCACCGATCCTCGTCCAGTAAGTGACGCCACCACCATACAGGGACCGGCCGGTGACTTCTTCGTGTTTTACGGTAAACAGCTTTTTGGTGCATTACTGCCACCTTCTGCTCCGGACGGTGACATCACAGTGTGTGGGCCTGGTTGGGCCACTACGAAGATGATGATTTACCTAAATTAATGAATATAATAGTAAGACAACATAATCGTTGTCGCTATTATAATGTCTGTCAGATTGTCACCTACTGCACTAGCCACTCAGTCAGCTAAAGTCAAATAACACATCATAAGCTATATTGCATTGTTTTTGTAGCTAGGTTAGCAGAGTTAACTTATTCAATTGCAACTTCGGCTGATTATTCTAATGTTAACTAGCTTTTATAACATGGAGCACATTGTAATTGACAGAGTTGCAGAGAAGAGCAAGCTACTGAGGAAACTGCTGTTATTGTAAGGTGAGTTGAGATTATTGATATTATTATAAAAATATTCATAATATTGTAGACTGAAATGTGACATCGTTATTCCCCCTCTCTCTCTCTCTCTCTCTCTCTCTCTCTCTCTCTCTCTCTCTCTCTCTCTATCTCAGGATGCCCTTACGTTTGTAGTTCGTTGTCTTTGATGTTCAGAGCACCATGGAGCCATTTCCACTAAGTAAGTATAAAATATGTGCAACCATCTCTCTACATTGTTATATATTAAAGATACTTGTATGGGGATCATTTTTCTCATTCAGTTATCATTCTCGTCTCTCTCTCTCTCTCTCGCTCTCTCGCTCTCTCGCTCTCTCTCTGCCCTCACTTTGTGTAGGCCCTACTCCACTGCCACCTTTGGTCACCACGGAGTCAGTCAAGAGAGAGTGTGTACACTGGTCCATGGCACTTAGTTCTCTGCTTTGTAGGGGTTTTGGGGAATGGAAAAGTAGATATGCATATCTACAGGGACCGCAAGGATGGTGTACTGGTTGGTTGTGTCCGACCGATTGTGGTGGGCCGGTCTGAGCAAAAATGCCAGGGCCCTTTTTTTATCCCAGTCCAGCCCTGCACACATATGAATAAATCTTAAATATATTTGCATTTTGATTTGGTTATAAATGATCTGTTGGTCGTATTTTGTTCAAGCATTCGTGTAGGTTGAAAGAATGAAACAGGAAATTAATCTAGACTCGGGTCGTCTTCCGAAGCCTAAATGGTAACATTTCTCCGAAATTGAGTAGTTGACAAATAAACCGTAAATGTGTCTAATGAATAATCGATTACAGTAGCTAACAAAATAGTAAGTAGAATATCTGTCTATAAATCACCTATAAATGCTTTAGATACTTTTCTTTTAATGTAATTTTTCATTCACTACAAAAACAATCAAAACATCATCAAGCATGGCAATAAAGATCACAACACTGTGATAAAATGGCACGCCACAATAAAAGCGTACGCAATTATCGTGCTATTAAAATCCTATATTGTCATATTCTTGTGGGGACACCACCGTGCCAATAAATCTAAATGATAATGATTTCTGTACGAGTTTGTTTTAGGGAATATAATATAAAAATTGTACAGTACAAAAGTCATTGTCTATGGAACGTCCCCACAAATACTTGAAAACAGCAACATGAGGAAAACATAATCCTCATAAACATAAATTAAACTTATTAAGAAGCGTAAAAATACAAAAAGGTTTCTGTGCCGATTTGGTTACAGGTAGGGGATAGAAATAAACCATTAGCGCGGTATAACACAACAAACGTCTATGGCACAAACCTGTGAAAATTATTCTGAAGACATCAGAACAGTTCTCTTTGCATTAAAGATCAGTCAGATCATGACTTCACACATTCTAACTTCACTGGAAAAAGACATTAGACTCGGACTCTTCACAAGAGACCCATAAACATATCTGCTGTGAGCACAGGTGGTGCGTCTGGCAGGCGTTGGGTGACAGGAGGCAATAAAGAAAAGCCTTTTGCCATTGCTGCTCTTTCAAACCTTTGGCTGAGGAATCAAATTGACCCTTCTGCAATTCTATTATGCCACACACACACACCTCCATCTGCCTCCCCTCTGGACCCGTTTCTGCCCTTTTGTGAAGCCCCGGCCCGTCCACTCTACCTCATTCCTCTCCTGTTATCCCGTTACTCCTGTTAATTGCAAAGCGCTGTTCATCTTTCTACCGTCTAAAAACAGGTTTCCCTGAGGATGTCCCTGAGATACAGCAACCATCCAGAGGTTCCTTTAACACTGCCCCTCTCTCTCTCTCACTTCATATTCAAAGCGCATTTCCAAAATGTCATGCCTTTTTGCATTTCTTCAGGCTTTTAACACATTAAAAATAGTTCTGGACAGGGACGGTGGAATCCACAGTCCATTGACACACGCAACCGGAAGATCACAATGCTTTACTAAAATAACTCGAAGCACATCGACTTACAGGTGTCGTGTCCAAAGGTAGTTAAAGAAAATGTAGAAAAAGAATTGTATATAAAGTAGCAATACAGAATTTTTGGTTGACATTAAATAAACATAAATGAAGCGCTCTTTCCTGTAGCTTACAGCATGGCACTTGCAACCCAAGGTCGTGGGTTCGATCCCTGGGATTGCACATACTCATAAACAAATCGATTTGGATAAAAGCGTCTGCAAAATGCATAAATGTTGAAGACTCTGTCCTTCTCGTACCCTGATTTACAACAGTAAGCTTGTAATGAAGCTTTTGACTTTTGATTCCGAGGGACGTCATTTGACTTCAACTCACGTAAAGATAAGTACATGAAGTAATAGTCTGCTTCAAACGGAAATAGTGATCGAGTGGCAGAAGTGACGAATGTCGACTTAATTGAACTCACTTTTGATTATATTCATGACATGAGCAATACCGAAACTGTATATTACACTTTGATTTATGTCTGTGAAACAATGCTAGATACTTTCAGACGGACAAACATATCTATATCTATCAATAAAATTCTATAGGAGATATTAACGTTGACGTTTTTTGACATGTAGGAATCCCATTTCTGGATGAATTCTCCTTTAAAAGGAATAAACAACCATCACTGCAGCATTGTGGATGTCTTTTGGCCAATCTGCATGCTTTAAATTATTGATCATGCCCTGAAACTGCAGACTTGAGTCTCAACATATCTTTCCTTTTCAATGAGCCTCTCAGGGATTCTACGTCTCCATATAGTATCGGCCTAGTAGACTCTATGATGAGACATGCGGTAAAATGTTCCACACTGATAGGAATTGGTCATTTGTCACCAAGTGATATCGATCAAACTTTCTTTCAAAGTTGACAGAACTACTAGTGCCTCTCTGATCAAGCCTTAAAGTTGCTGTTTGTTTTCCTAAATTCTTCATATCTCATTTTGTGTTCAAACAAAAAACTAAAAATGTTGCAAACATTCTTCCAAACGTCTTTCTCTGTGTTCATCTGAACAAAGAAATGTATACAGGTTTGGAATAACCTGAGGGTGAGTCAATCATTTTTTTAATACATTTTTGGTTGAACTATCCTGTTAAGTAAAGTTACTTTTTTAACATAAACGTACATTTAATCCTCTTCTCATTTTAAGTTTTGTACATTTAGAAGCAGGTGAGTTTTACTTTGACAGTCTTCCTTTAAAAATAACGCCGTACAATAGCCGGTCCTCCATACCTGTCTCAAACTGTTTCCTTTTCTGTCACAACAACATAATCCCACCACAGTCTGTGATTCATGAAGCTCCGCCAAAAGGATGCTGCATTACTACAGTCTCTCTGTCTCTCTGGACACACGCAGAAATTGGTCAAACCTGTACATGGGTCAGATCGAGAATCATGTTATTCGAGTGTTTCTGAGAGTTCTCATTGCACCAAAGCACTGCAGTGTCCATTTGTCACATCAGCGTGTATATGCGCACATGCATCCGGCTTGTCCTCTGGTGTATGCGTGCATGCACTGCAGTCTTTTGAATTTAATATGAACCCGTCACCCGTGCAGTCACAGCAGAAAAAAAGGTCTTACGATGCAGGTCATGTTACTACACTGAAGAAATCTTGTTCTTCTCTCATGAGTAATGGTGTCCTGTTTTCAAGTTACTTTCAAACTAGATACTTGTTGTTTGAACTTGTTTTCTTTGCAGTATTTGAGGTCTGAACAAATACAGAGCACGTATTACAAATTTCTCCACTTTTCATTTTCTGAAAATAAATGCAAATAGAAACAATATATGCGTTTTATGTTCGCCGGTTCCCGTCTCCTTCCTTTCCTTTTATGGATCTTGTTAAACTTATAAATAATAAATTCATACAAACTGAAAAGGGTCTTTGAAATTTGAAATTTCTCCGTAGCTATATATGTTTTGTGCAGCCATAGTAAAGATAAAATGTAATTCTACACGCTAGTTTATAGAATAAAAGTCCTTGACGGGTCACACCCCAACGGAAACTTTCAACATAAACATGTCAACACAAAAGAGAAAACTGCCGACTGCAAACCATCACGCAGCTCTTTCCTGAGAGTCAGGCTGTATTTCTCTCTTTAATCCTCACGAAAATCCTAAATCACTTTCTTAATGGTGATTGTTGCAAAGAGCCATAACGTTAAAACGCTTTACAAACACGAAAGTTGCATGTAAATAACCAAAGACATTTTGAGGAGGAAAGAGTCAAATTGCCTGCAATTAAATTTTAACAAGGGGATAATTTCCCGTTCCTAACGCAGTTAAATGGAAGAGGAGAGATAGAGCGATCGAGTTAATGAGAAGAAGAAAGAGAACTGTGCCAATGATGGATTGACCCAAATCAGCAAATCCCATTAAAATCTGATCAATCAATATTACCTCAACATTTAAATGCTTGCAGTCGCAACAGAGCGACCTGTGCACACACCTGAAGATCTGAAGCACACGCGTGTGTCAGATTCACAGAAATCATTTCCCAAATATCATTCTGTCTCAGTGAATTCATGGACTCGTGACGCTTAGACAATCATCAA
The DNA here is from genome assembly GCF_947034865.1 of Barbatula barbatula. NCBI lineage: Eukaryota > Metazoa > Chordata > Actinopteri > Cypriniformes > Nemacheilidae > Barbatula > Barbatula barbatula. The sequence goes on from NC_136775.1 coordinate 1,506,985, forward strand.
TTATTGAGACGATCACTTCAGGGTTAATTATTCATAAAATCACCGCAAGAAACAGCTCACCCAAAAACGAAAATTCAGTCACCCACATGTCCTCCAAAACCCGTATGCTGTTTGTCTGTAGAACCCAAAAGGAGAATAAAATCTTCAGGACACTTGAAGAAACTTAGTAGACATATGTGCTGAAATGACCACATGGATGAGCTGCAACTGGACCTGTTTTCTGTTCACTTTTGCAAACTAGTTGGCTGTCTACATAGGGTGCATTTTAGGGCATCATGGACATGTTTCCAACGGGAAGTCAACATTACACATTTAGCTTGATAAGAAAACTGCTTCCCTGTTTGCTTGTATGCACTTTTAATGCAATTTGCTCTTCCCAATATGAAGGAATTGTTGACATGATATCACAGCAACGGGCCGAAGTGCTCAAAGGGACTTCCCAGTTTCCCAGTGCGCATTTTTATTCAAGAGTAAAAATAATACACAAACTAAAGACAGTTTCAAAGAGTAAAGATGCAGCATTGTAGACAGCACTCAGAAAAGCTCATCAGTTCTTCATGCAGAGCTTTGTTGTTCACGGTATGTAGAAATTCTCCTCAATCGTCCAACTATGTCAAAGCAGATGACTGCGGAGACAGCAGAGGTATCTCGGGAGTAGATGGACATACGGAAGAGCCACGTCTTCTCACCCCGCACGAGCACTGCTCTTATTACACCGAGCCCTGGCAGAATGGGAGCACACCAGTGCGTAAAGTGGAAATGTCACGGAGGACAGCGGTGGGAGTTTCGCCCAGGCCAGAGCTTGTTCTTTCATATGGAGTGTGACGGCGAGAGACCTGCCCTCATGAATAAGACATGGAGCATCCGGGCCGCAGGGACACGCGCTGTCCATTTGCCATTTGCACGCTTGGCCGAAGCCAAGCAAGAGGTGAAGGGGGAACAGAAGTCAATACAGTGCGCCGGAGGAATTCGGAGAGGGTGCCGCAGGGAGACGGGTATTCTGAAAAGAGGGTTTGATCAAATAGTTTCGAGGCTCGGCGTTAACAACTTTCTTTTCAACAAAAATTCTTAAGGACTGGGACAAGACGGCGCATACAAGTCACCCGATGAAAATTTATGGTGCAAGAAATTAAGAATGCCAGCGGTACTGTAAAACTGGAAATGTCAGAGAATGTTAAAATTGTGATTTTCATGCCTGGAAAAGTCATTCTATAATGAAATGTCTACAGCGGATAAAAACAGATTCTAGTTTTGCACAGCTCCAGAATACTGGATCAGTCTTCGCAGAGACGTTTTCCCCTGTAACTTCTCATTTACATCGTATCCATATATAACGTCTTTTGTCTAAAATGGTAGGACAGTCATTTATGAAAAAACTCGAACTGTACACATTAATACAAAATGAGAAAAGGTAAGTTCTGGAGCAAAAAGTTGAACACAGGATTTTCTTTAAAACTTTTTTCAAATGTGTGTAGAGAGAAAATAAAAAGTCTAGATCAAGCTCAAAATGTCTCTTTGAACATGAGCAAAAAAGGCCTAAATAAAGAGACACAAATATAAGTAAAAGCTCTTTCAGCCCTTTGAAAAAAACGGAATAATTGATTTTAAACAAAAGTGCTCCTGGAGGCCACAAAATGTTTCATAATTGAAGAACGGAGAATAAAAACAGAATAATAACCGGCCAACCAAGAGAAAAAGTCCATCTCTCCTCTGCATGAGTTCTGCAGCACTTTTTGTTTTTTTCTTGCTCCACGCTTGGATATTGATGTCTCGTAACGATTGGGAATAATGGCTGATAATCTTACAGTCACGGCATTTAAGAATTCAATACCGAGAGGAAAAAGAAGAAAGAAAATTGCATAGAGATGAGTCTGCCGGGTGTTCATTGAAGAACATAAGAGGGCAAAATGATAAAAAAGTTATTCAAGCGTTTCTGCTCGGCCTAACAGCATGGAATCAGTTAAAGATGGTCGGGAAGCCCTGCGGGAGGTCATGCTAACATCGATCCGTCTATCTGCACTCTTCTGAATCGCTTCTTTCCGTCACAAGGTGGCAGAGGAAATCGATGGCAAACAGATAGCAAATAAAATTGTTCTTCAAACGTTACCGAGTGAACTTTTACTTCAAAAGGAAGTTCTGAAATGAGGTGGAAGGCCGAGCGACCCGTTGCAAACTTTGATGCTGAGGATGAGGAATAGGTCTCATTAGATTGGGGTTAGAAGTCAGAGACGGGGCGCGGTGAGGATTACAGGTCAAAAAACATTATCGATACGATGTCACAAATGAAGCGAGCCTGTTTGCCAAACCCTTTTGTGTTTAGTGAGGGGTAAGAAGATAATCTCAGTCTTTGATGACCCGCCCAATGTTCCTCCACACAGAAATGGAGTCTGAAATCTTCAGTTCCAACGTGCAAAATGGATTTAGGAGAGTAAATTGTGACCAGTCATAATGTCCGCAGATATTCGTTTTCTATGCAGCCGTGACTCTTTCTTGATATTGTGTCATTATATCTGTCAATACCTCACACATCATAAATGCCTTTACATTAATTTACATGTTATACTGTATGTAAAGAGTAAGAAAAACAAACTAACTAAAAGTTTAGTTAGTTTAGTCAAATTTAAAGGTTTTATCACAATTGATTCACTATCATGCCATCCCGGATGTACTGTACTTGACTTCAAAAAGATCCATTATAAAAGTAATGATAAATAATTATATTCAATGAATAATACTATAAATACTAAAAATGATACCACTGGAAATTTTTGTGTGAACTATTCCTTTAAGAAAAGAAGGTGCATTAATACTACAAGAAGAATCTAACACATTTCATCTTCTGCCTCCTCATTGGGGATGACGGCATCACAGTATGAATGAAGTTACATTTCTTACAAAAAGCTTCTGAAATTGTATTTCAATCCTATCTGTAACATCTCATGACTGACATCTCTCATGACTCAAACCCACGGGCAATGAAGTTCTTTCAGAAAATCTTTCAATTAGGAAGGTGGAGTAAGAGAGGAAAGTCAAGAGGAAGAAGAATTCTAACTACATATCTAGACAAACAGTGATGCAAACACGCACAGATGCTCCGTAAGATAACCGTGAGGAAGCCATTTGCTTTGTTTGTTTCATATGACAAAAGACGGGTGGTGTTAACGCTGAAATCACTTAATACATTTTGAATTCATAATTTGAAAAAAGGTAAATATAAAAAGTAAAAGACTTATTTAATGTATATCTGTAGGGTGATGTTTCCCAGACACGTCCTGGCCAGGATTTCAGGTGCGTACTCCCAAGGTCGCATTTGTAGAGTTAAAAAAACATTTTAAAATGAACATTGTTTTCTCTTAAGACGTATAATCATTGTAGTTTCGTTCTTACCTCAATAATGAACCTTGATGACGTATGCGAAGGACAAATGCGACCTCTGGAGGACGCTTCCCAAATCCTGGTCAGGACGTGTCCGGGAAAAATGTCACGTATAGTCACCCTAATATTTGTAGTCCCCCAACTTGATGTTGGGAAATTAAACGAACCCAATCTTGAGTACATCGACTGCTCAAAAGAGACGCATTAAATAATATTAAATAAAATCAGATTACTATCGGTGGCTATGTGTGCCGTTTGCCTCTCTATCGCCACCTCTGTTTGAAACGTAAAATTACAGGTTCCTTGGGTTAAAGTCAAAAGACGTCAAATGGATAAATTATAATACGCTTTCCGTTGTGAGTCAGGAGAAGAGACCAACTACTGATTTGTTTGTGAGTGTGTGTGTTCGTTATTTTTAACAAAAAACTTTTACTTTTTTAAATATTCTTGACACTTTTTTTGGCTACGACTGTAGCTGGAGAAATCCTAAATTTAAAATAAAATACCGTCTTGTGCTATCTCAAATGAAAATTCGGAAACTGATTTTGAATGCAATTGAAATCTAATGTCAATCGGGCCTATGCACGACCAACACCGACCTTGGGTATAGTTTACCATTTACCAAACAAACCAAACCGAAACTCCTTTAATGAGTTAAAGAGTAACAAGCTCCAGAGAAAATGTCGAAGAGCTTCTCTAATTAAAACAGAACACAACGTCTCAGAAGACACCTGGGGGATGTGCACACAGCTCCGGTACGACTGGTGTGATAATTGTAATTGTGTTGGGGAACAGAATGGGAAAAGCATGAAGTGAAGACAGACACGGAGTGAGACAATCACTGAAGGATCGTGGGAGTCCGGGCTGCGGCGGCTTCAGTAATTGGCGGTGATGGCTGCGGGGATGCTGAGTGTCGAGGGTGTCGGAAACGGAGGGGTGTGAGTTTGCGGGGGTGGCACCCAATGCTGGTGTCAGTAATTGGTTGGCAGGTGGTTGGCAAGAGGAGAACGGGCTAAATAAGCTATGGGACGTGTTCTGTTCTGCAGGTTCTCTGGGGGGAAATGCCTAATGCTCAGAGGTCGCTTGTTAACGGCTCAGGAGACATAATGAAGTTGTCAGTTGTTCTATTGAAGTATCAATTCGTCTTTTCGAGAGAAAATGAAATATATGCAAATGAGACCAGCTGTGACATAACTAAACCCAAAAGAGGAGATTTTAAAGAAGGTTGGTAACCGAACAACGCTGACCCTAATTGACATCCATTGTATGAACACAAAACCACCGAGACACTTCTCAAAATATCTTCTTTTGTGTATCAGTTGTACAACCACATGAGGAAGAAAAACCGATGACAGAAATGTTACTTTTGGGAGAACTAATCTTTTCAAGCAAAAATCAAAAGCCGTGCCATGTTTAACCGAGATTTTGTGGCCATGTTTGTTATGTGACTCTAATGTTTGATTTAGTGAATCTGGTGCTTAAACAACATAGACCAGACGTGCAAATAAACCCGCAATGCATTCTTAGAAAATTCCCTTCGCAACACTTCACGACTGTCTCGTGGCCATAATCCCATCGGGGGGAAAGAAACAACTGAAATCTACAAGAGATTTTGTAATTCTTCCAACGAAAAGAGGTTAAATAAGACATCGGATTTGCTCGATTCTGCAGAATCTATTGGAAGCATGACCGGAGACGGTGAAGCTGCAGGATTGGAGCTTTCGGGAGGAAAGAGAGATAAATAGATTGAAGAGATGTCGGCTCAGAGTTCTCCACATCGAGAGGCAGAGAAGTGGAAAGAATGATATTGGACTTTGAAAAAGGAGAAGTGGAGGGACAGAGAAGGCAGAGGAGAAGCTGTAATGAGACATGGAGTAAGAGCGGCAGAAGAGGACAACAGCAAATAGGAGACACGTGTGAAGCACAGAGTCATGAGGGATTAGAAGAGATGCGGCGGCGGAGGAGGAAAGTGAGAAAAGCTCAATTACAGCAACTGGGTCATGAGGCCCGCTTCTGAAACGTTGAATCCTGCATTTAAAAAGCGATGTGCTATAGTGCTTTTGTTCCAACCGAAAGACCTACAGACCTCTAAAATTACACCAGGAACAAATCTGGACACAAAGTCACATTTAAAAATGTGTGAAAGTCACTGCATTAGAAAAAACATGTTTCTTTTTAATAATTGTTTTTTTAATAAAGTTTCCATAAACAGATGGGAGGGGTGACTTGTAATGATCTATGAAGAAAAATACATGAGCACGTGTCATAGTCCACTACCTAAATAAAAAATAAGCATACTTCAAGTTCGCCGTCTTAAGTATACCTCAAATGAAATTGAAGTTCATGTTGACTTTATGTGGTAAAATCAAAGTAAACGATTTAAGTACTCGCAGCACCAATTGCATGGGTCAAAATTGGCAAACTCTTCAGTTTATCAAGTATACTTGCAAGTACACATCTAGTTTATAACTACGTTTTGGTAAATGTGAACTCAAAGTGCTAAGCTATGAGTATACCTATAAGTATCCTTGTAATATAAAAACCAATAAACTAGTACTTTATTTACTTGTATACTTACAGCCGGCTACACTTGTAAAGTAGAGTATGTTTAAAAGTATTTAACGGCTCCTCAATCAAAAGAGTAAACATAACTACGAGCCATGCGTACTTCGAATACTTCATCGTACTGTATATCGGGAATAGAACAAGGCCAAATACACTTAGCATTTTCTGTCACTATACGCCAAGTTTAAATTGAGAAGTAGCACACTTTAAAATGCTTGTGCTATCGTTTTAGGAAATAAAACGACTTGGATTAAATAGTCATTTTCTCAAGTGATGGCATTCATACACTTTTAACAGTGGCTCAAGTGTTCATCAAGCTCCTGCAGTGCCATCGAGTTGTGAATGTTTACAAGACCAAAACATCTGACATCTCAACGTGTTTACAGCATCTCTTAATCTCTGTGTTCACAGCGGTTTACCAAAGTCCGTTAGCAACATCTCCGATCACTTGTGCCGTTGTTGCAATCTGAACATCATCATCTTCCTTACATTCTCCTCACCTCATGAACCGTCTGATGATGAACGTAAACACGCCAACCCATCGGGACTCAGCAGGAGCTGTGATGACACTTTAAAGATACGTGTACGTGTTGCTTATATTCAAAAAGTCTTTTTCGCTCATGTGTTTGGGGAGAACCCTTGATATGTCAATCAAGTTCATTCGGAGGCGCACTGGTGTGTTGGGAAAGAGACGATGGGGAAATAGGAGGCAAAAAAAGCATTGAGTATGCGAGAGGTTTCGCTACCTCCTCCTGAGATATGGGAATCAGGAATTAATGGGTTGGAAAAGACGAAAGGAGTCAAATTTAGACAAGAATTGCAAACATTAAAGAAGAAGGACGAAACTCAGAACTTCATTAATTCTTTCAAGACTTTGGGACCAGATAGAGACGATACGATATTCAGGGGGAAAGTTTCATCAACACTTAAACGGTTATTTAAAAAATAATTGTATGCCAAACCTCTGACTTTTTTGTGGAACACCCAGAAATAATTCATTAAAACTATCCTGGCCACACTTTTCAATATAGTGACCTTACGAAACAAATATACATGGGAATATACTAGACAATATAATGAAACAATACATTTCCATATGCTTATATTTTTTAACAAATGAAAAGCAACAATTCCTCATGTTTTAATATATATCAAGTGATTTCAAATATTGAATGTTAATATGTAGAAAAAAATGTGTAACCGTGCATTCACACCGGCGAGAAGCGACGCGTCTTGGGCGGTGTGGCCGTCAAGTCAACTTTATGGTAATGAGCTTTGACGAGGTTTGGCAGCAACCAATCAGAAAGTAGAAGTCCTCCGCTTGAGAGGATTCCAGAGAACGCAGTCATGTAAACACACAGTTTACGGTAAGGGGGACCTAGCTGCTAAGCTTCCATAAAATACCAAAAAAACGTATGAGATCTCAGACTTTTAATAGTAGACTTCAGTTATCTCAGGAGAGCAACGTGAAAAAGCTTGAGAGTCAAGCTTAAGTCTCACAGAGATCTCACTGCTGTTTTAAATTCACATCTGAGATATAAAAGAGATCTTTTTTGAAGATTTGTCTTTCCTTTCTTACAGTAACACCGGCACTTCTGAGCCCACCTCAGTGGGTGGGTAAAGATGAGAAGCTTGTGTTTGCGAACCATCGACCTGCACGAAGCCCAGAAGCCAAGAGCTATTTACAAATGGAGTAAATGTTTTCGCACCGAACGCCGTCCCGGGCGGACACAGAGAGCAAACACAAAGGAGGGGCGGAACAGGAGAGGACGTCTAATGACTGTGCCCGTCCACACCTGCTCAAGACCACACCTCCTTTATTATCCAAGCCCCCCGACCCCTGAAGACCACTTACACTTACTGTCACATTCAAGCTCTCTGCACAAGAAGACTGTGCTTGTTGCTATGGTGACAGCCGCAAAGGGGAGGGGGGGAATCTGCCGCATTGCTGCCGAGTTGAGCGTAGGGCGTGTGTTTGTGCGTACGCCTGAGCATCTGCGTGCTTACACATGCATCAGAAAATCTCACCGAAGGCTGTGATGGACTTAACTAGGAACCACCAACACTGTACAACGTGATCATACGTTTGTTATTTTACACAACTGATTTATTTTCAGTTTTTTACCTTTACAAAAAACTAGTTTATTCAAGAGTACTATCAGTAACTTTACTTTACTTTTTCAGTCAAGTATACATAAACTGTATAGCATACAAACATTTCATAGACTAGTATCTGAATACCTAAGTTTACTTGTACGGTTGCAGCACAAACACAACATGTAGTAAACATTGAGTACACAACTGAAGTATTCTAAAAAAGTAAAAAGAAACGGGCCAATTTATTACCAAGTAGCTTTGAAATGGTATATTTACAAGTACATTGATATAAGTATAGTACTTACAGTACCACATGAAGTATACTTAACTATATTCCTTTTTTGTACAAAGATACAATTATAATTTGGGAAAATATGAAAAATATATTTCACAATTTTGTATATAATATAACTATTTAAATAGTTTAAAAAATATATTTTTATTTCAAATATTTAAATAGTTGTTCAAATAGTTTTCAATAATAATTTTATTTGAAATAGTTTAAATACATAGAATTTTAATATGTATTTAATTTATTCAAAATATTACAATCATATGAAACATTTGTGATTTACACGTTGCAAAGCACCTTGGTATCAGTATACTGTACTTACAGTTACATAAGTATACTTAATAAAGTGAACCTGAAGTATACCTATTGTAAGTATAATTGTGCAGGCGTTTTATTGACATTCACACATCTATATTGTGTTTGAACTAATCCACTGTTTATGTTGTGATGAGCATTCATTACTGAGTTAAACATCACCTGCATGACTCAACAGATCTCTAACACAAACCCTGTAGTGGCCAACACTGCACTGCATACTAGATGCTTTCCTCTGCGTCTGAACGGTCAATTTACCATCTGCTTGTGAAGCTACACGAGCGCTTCCAGATGGACAAAGTTTGGCCTCTTGTTGCCGGCGGGCCCGTGTGGCGTTGAGACGTGCAAAACGAGGACATCAGGACGGGTAAGCGAGCCGAGCGTGGGGATATTCTCATCCCACCCCGGCCGACCAGCATCTCTATTGATCTCGCCGTCTCATCAGGCACGTTTCCTGGTAGATTCAATTTCTAGCACATCAACATCACGGCCTGAGCACTTTGTTCCAGACGCGGCACAATACGATTGATCTCCAACCTTCACCGTGGATGCCGATGTTCTCCTGTGCGCACACACTGTTGCTAAAATAAAAGTTTGTATGTTGACCGTGAGTCAGCACAGATGCACAGATAAAACAGTGAAGGTGAAATGCAGAGATGCATGATTAACATCCTGAAACTACAATCCTGATCTGACCAGAAAATTTAACCATTTACGATTTTGCATTAATTCGTATGATGTTGATTGAACAAAATATGTACTGCGCGTAAGAAAAGCAAAATAGAAGCCTTTCCTCCAACATGACACACGCAAAATGTGAATAAGATCGTACGAATTTACAAGAATTAGCCACCTTGTAAAAATACTGATTGTGTTGACGATTCCTTATCTTGCATATCAAATATCATTTCATAAAAATAAATACTTGTTTTTAATACACGATATAAACGATTTCTCATCTGTCGTAAGAAAAGAAAATGCATTTCTTTCAAAATCTCTTAACACAGGAGACTCAAAAGTGTCATCTTCGTCCTGTCATCATTTATTCACCTTCAAATAATTTCCTTGTTCTGATGAACACAGAGAAAGATATTTGGAAGAACTCTTATAACCAGACAGATTTTGCCCCCCATTGACCTCCATAGTAGGAAAAAGTACAATGGTGGTCAAAGTGCCCCAGAACTGTTTTACATTCTTCAAAATGTCTTCTTTTGTGTTCAACAGAACAAAGAAAAAAATGATAAAGTAATTTTTCCAACTATGGGAGTCAATGTCAAAGACATTTATACAGATTTGGAACATTATGACGAAATTTTCATATTCTGGTGAAGTATCCCTTTAAATATAAATTTGCTGTCCATTTAATCTCATTGCGGTCAACAAAGACACAAGAACTGAGCTATAAATAAGATTTCATCTGTGATTTAGGATTGCATCCATAGATATTGCAGACTAAAGCATCAGGGATTAATCGTGGACAGGTCATTTCATTTATAATCTCACGCTAAGGGTCCCACTGCCGCCGCCCCCTTCCATAATCCTTCTGTTTTTCTCTCTGTAATCTTCTAACACACACATTACAGATATGACAGACACAATCCTCTAACCATTTCTCAGTTCTTGTCTTCTCTCTCTTTCTCTCATCTTCAACCCTTAATTACCGAGGCAATCATATTCACAGATTCCCCTCTGTCTGTTTATTCTTCCCACCAATGTCTGAACGCCGAAACTGTGATCGTTTGTTTGTCCCCCGTCTTTCCTTGAAATAAAAAATAATAAACTGCCAAACGGATTTCATTTGGAATTTAATTGAGTAGGTCAGTGGCTTTGGGAAACAATATTAAACATGAAACAAACAATAGGAGGCCTGTATCTGTGGCACAGCAGGAATAAAAGAACTGAATGTTTGCATCATCCGGCGGCGAATAGATTCCAGCCTCCTTCATGTCAGAATTGCTCGCTAGAAAGTCTTAACACTTTCTAAACTAGACCAATAAACAGACTTGGCCACTAAACCCAATGAACCAAAACATACTTTTTTTACATTTTTGTTTAAAGCTGCAATCTGCCAGCTGTGTTGCTTTCCGTATCTTGACATTCACGTTTAGCACATGCTTTTATTTATAACCACCTATAAAAGAATAATATCTTTACATGAATAAATGTAATGATGTCAAACTGACATTTTCTGTGAGATAAGAACAGCTCAGATTATAAATCATTACTTGAAATTTCTCGAAACAGACCACTTTATATTTAAAATGTATTTATTTTGTAATTATTGTATTTCATTTATTAAATTTTTTATTTATTAAACACAACTAAGAAAAATAATATCAAAAAAACATTTGTGACGTATTTGTTGCCTGCAAAAAACTATACATTATTTCAGAATTCAGAGTTCATTTGCAAAAACTGGTGCATTCCAACAAATATCAAGTTTTTTTCCAAATGTCAATACATGAAGATGCTTTTTGCCCTCGGAACAGTACGGTTATGACTTCTAACCATACTAACCAGTCAAACCTTGACACCCGTCTGTGACCTCCAGCGTTGACATGACATGAGAAGAGATTCAGTCTGTGTACGCCTCTGTCGTGCTGATGTGTTTATTTTTGCGCGTGTCGTTTTTGACGAGCATTCTGCCACGAGGTACAGAATAAAAAACAAACACGAACAAACAAACATGTTTGACTGCCTCAACCTGTCGCTGTTTGTCTTCACGTCAGTCCCTGCTCACATGAAACACAATGTTTTAGGATTTAAATAGAAGCTCTGTCCAGGGAATTTCAGATGAATTATATTTAACTGACTCGCCACCGATCCTAACATGAAGACGTTCACTCAAATCTGCATTTGAAGCTCAGGCGATGAGAAAGCGTTTCTCAATAGAGTTCGCTCCGGCTCTACAAATTAGCAGATGATCCGTCTTCATGATAAATAATGTATCTGTCAATATGATGAATGACCATGGTGATGCGGACATCTTCGGCTTTTAACGCTGAAAATTAAGCATGACGCAGACGGAACAAGTCCATCATGTGCAAATATCATCAGTGACAAATTCCATCAGGATGATAGAAGAAGTAAATCTGCTGGGAGAGAAGGAGCAGTTAACTGGTTAGTTGTCACCGGTGTTCTGTAATGTCAACATACAGCGTGACCTTTAGATCTGAGGAATAGTATGAAGACCAAAGACACTTTCATTAAATATGTTACATCTTCAAAACTGCAGTATCAACAGAACAGCGTCAGGTCAAAAGAGCCAAACGGCTAATGACTGCTTCACGTGACACACAAAAAAGCTTCTTTCTCTAGAGACGTTTGAGGGCTCAGAATGTCAGACATACGTGTAGGAAGAATTTACACCTTGTCCTGCAATGTCTATTAAAAAATGATCTGTCTATCTGAAATACTTGATTCTGATTGGTCGGTCACTGTAATCTGAGGTTTGTTGTCATTAAATCTGATAAAACACAGCTCATCTTGACCGCTTCTACTTGTATGTTTAATGTATCCGCCATCTTTTTTCGTTAAATTTGTTACAAATAATATATGCAAAATATTTGTAAAAGTTGTCTGTTTGATCCCTGGGAACACTGATAAAAGACACGTATAGAGTAAATGCTCTAGGTTTGGATAAACGCATCTGCCAAATGCATAAAAATAAAAAAATTTAAAGTCCAGTTCTCACGTGAAAGGATGCAGTCCTGATCACCATTCGGGATTTATTTTGCGATCTACGATATCTATTTCTCAATGCACATTTTTCTATTCGCTATTTTGATTTCTTTCTATCGTAAATTCAGATTGTTTTACTGGCATTATTTTGATTTAAACAACAGCTGGCACGACTTCAAAAGCATAGAGCAAAATATAAAGTCTTTATGGTTTTCCTAAGATGTCGGGGTGAAATATGACACAGACAAGCTGTTGACAGGTTTCATTAAACATCATCAACCGTGTCAAATTCTTACACGGTCACGCAACATTGAGACGGCACTACACACAGAAGCCCTTTCATTAATGTTGACAACATATCGCCTGAAAAGAAAATTAATACAAAAAAGTATGTGTGTTAGTCTTTGGCTGGACAAAAAAGATCTGTGACGGTGTGTCCTACAGAGTTCCACAACTTTAAGTCATTTTGATCAAACATAACAGGAATAGAACACAAAATATAAAAGTGACCGCGGATTGCATGTTTTGCCATTAAATCAAACAATCCTTCCGTCCCAAACCGTCAGGTTAAAGTAAGTTTTTAAAGTACATTTCTGTCCCCGTGAGGGTTTTAACACTTCTAACTCTCTTGGTCTTTATTTGGCGGATCAGAACGGGTCGGCCTGTCTCGGCTCGTCAGCATCAAGCCCTGTGAACTGCTGCTAATTGAATGGTCCTCTCATTGTCATGCATGGATGGTGCTCTGCTCCCCTCTTCTCTTGTCTTAACACCCATCACGGATTCTCTTCCCTTAATACAAGTCCTCTTGTGGCCTTCAATTGCCCGGTCTGGCTTTCCCACAGACGGAGGAAGAAAACAGGCCTTGTTTGAAGTATAGAGGAGGGGGAGCTTGGGAAATACTCACGGGTCGAGGTTTAGACACTGAATCTTGTCCAAAATCCTGCTGGCTGATGTCGTAACTACACCTCATGGGGCAAAAATCATCTTTCTCTGTTCAAGGTCATTCGAAAGACAAAAGCGAAAATACACGTTGCAAGCAAAGTATAAATGACAAAGATGAAGTGAAAGATGTGTTGGCGGGCTTTGGATTAAACACATATTTTTGCTTGTCATCAGCCAATCAGAACGCTCCATCATTTCATGTGGCTTTAGAGTCAGATGGTTTTAAAGGCTTGTCTGGTTGATTTAGAAAAATCTGTATTCAGACTAAATGCTCATGAAGCAACAATTCAATCTGGTGGTACATCAATAAAGTCATTTAAAGATATCAATGTGCCACCATATTAACACTTACCGCCCCAACATGTGTTGCCATAGATATCAACAACATATCTCAAAATATTTCCTTTTATTTTATTGACAAAATAAATGTATATTTCATATATATATATTTATCTTGAATACATTTTATTTAGTTTTAGTTGGCTATAGATATTTAATATTGGGGTGAAAATCCTACATTTCATTGCGATACGACCGATATCTGAAATCTCCACAATAAGATTGCGATTCCATTAATTTACCGATATATAAATATATAAAATAAACTGCACACTCTCTGTCCCAAATGGCACCTTTACAGCAACCAAAGAATGCACTTAGACGTGAGGAATGACGATGTGAAATTATATTTTGGGTCCCTTTATTTATAGCGCGATGACGGCAGATTAGTATAAAATTATTTGTGTTCAACTGAAGAAAGGAAATCATACACTGGACATCTGGGATGGCACGAGGGTGAGACAATTATGAGAGAATTTTAGGTTGATATTTTAGTAAACAATTCCTTTAACATGAACAGGAATGTTATTGGATATCTTTATCTTTGGGAAGCACATGCCTTTGTTGACAATAAAAAGCGATTAGACCCAACAGACAATGACTCATACAGAGTCTGTGTTGCTTTTTAATTCTATAAACTGACACGTCTTTGCCCCGAAGTCACAGTTAAAACACAGTGAACTGCGAGAACACTTATTTGCCCTTTCGTAAACAGATGTTAGGAATGATCAGCTGGGCTTTGGGATCTCCAGAAAGGTCAACGGAGATAAACGTGCGCAGGCAACGGGAGAAATACAGCCGACAGAAGAGGAAATGATTGAAGACGGTGCCAGTTGCTGCCCGGGTTACATCGCCAAAAAAACAAGGGCATCAACATGAATAATTCAACACATAATAGAGTGACATACATAACCTCCACTTGCATCTACTTACGGTAGACCATTTATCAGTGATGGTACTGCACATGCTTGTAATTAATTCTCGTGTCGTGGCCGACTAATGGGAACACTGAACTCACCCGTCTGAAAATTACACCTCTAACCCCGTCGTAACAAGGTCAGACCCGTTGTCTCACGTCTTACGCATCTTCAAAGCGACTTGGAACCGTGAACGTCACTTTGCATTAAAAGTGCTGGAGACGGTGGCACTGGAAGCTTAACTCATGAATGTTAATGAATGGGTACACGCCAGTAATTATATAGTTTCTGTATATAAGGGATAGTTCTGACATCATATACTCACACTCAAGTTAATCAAAATCTGTGTATGAACACAAAGATATTTTGAGAAATGTCCCAGTGGTTTTGTGCTCATACAATGGAAGTCAATGGAGTTCAGTGCTGTTTGGTTATGAACATAATTTAAAATATCTTCTATTCTTGTGTCCTGCAGAAGAAAGAATCTCACTCAGGTTTGGAATGACACGAGGTTATATTTTGGGGTGATAGAATTATCGTTTGTGGGTGAACTGATGAATTTTAACTGTTCAAATAAATCAAAAGTTGAACAGAATTGTGATGTTTTGAACAATAGATCAGGTATGTATTATAGTATTTCGTCAAAACCTAAACATTAAGGATTTATTAATACCAATACAATAAAAAACATCATGTTAAGACTTGTTTGTGAAAACCAAAGCAAAATTATTTGTACATGTGTTTCGTTTCATATAGTGTGAAGCTAGTGTTTTTACTGAGGTGTATTGAGCGGTTATTTTTGGCGTAAAATTAAGATCACGGCCATTTGAGAGATCAATTATTCTTATCGACTAGTCCAGGTGCTCAAATTTGATAGCCTGTGATGTAGTTTGATAACTTCATCTGCCGCTGCGTCAGATGAGGCCGTTTAGTGCCCATTCTCAACCTGAATACGAGGGGTCTGGGGATGTAATCAGATGCGGTGTCTGTCTGTTTCGCTGCACTGAATCTGCATCTGTATGTGGATGTTGAACAGGGATGGAAACACAATGATGTGCATAGTGTTGTATAATTTCACTGGAATGGAAAGAATGCTGTAAAATGCATTAGAGAAGAGAAGCTCATATCGTCATGTTTTTCCACCCCTTATAAACTACACAACCGTACAGCAGAAAAATAACACTAAATGAGCACTTGTCCTCATGATAATACATAATAAAAGTCCTCATCAGCCATTAGAGATGCTGAGATCCTACGCCTCCAGAAGCGTTGGACCACATTTAATAAACAGGATTTTTTCTTTTCATTCATTTTGATTAGTAATGGAAAGGAAACAGAAGTTAAATGCAAATGTACAAAATGGGAAACTGTCTCTTCACACAAAATAAAATATAAAAAGGTCTCACCTAACCATGATAACATAAATCCAATAAACCTTAAATGTTCAAATAAATTCAAATATTTGCAATAATATTCATATTAATATTAATATATTTTATTTAAAATATATTTATTATTGAATGCATATATTATTGTTTTTTTTATTTATAAATAAATATATGTACTTTATATATATATAAAATATATATATATATACACCATGCTACTTTATAAGTTTTATAGTCAGTTATAATATATATTTATAATTAATATTATATAAATATACGTGTGTGTGTGTATACAGTATCTATATGTACATGTACACACACACACACACACGCACGCACATATAATTACACATACAGTGTCTACTTATATTTATGTTTATGTTTATTATAACTTTAACATTAGAAATATATATACATTAAAATAAATATAAAACATCATGTTATTTTATAGGTTTTTATTTATATTACATATATTTTAAGGGATATGAGGATGATACCACTAGTGAAAATGCATACTTTGCATTTAACACATACATTCTTTACAAAATACACCGTGCCAAACTGTGCAACGGGCACTAACACAGTATATAATATATATATCCTTTAAAGGGAAAGTGACACCCCAAGCATGTTTTAGACACACTGCGGCATCAACGTGTCCTATGCTACAAACACACACACATGTGCAGGAAGCCATGGCAACAACCCACCCACTCCGTCTAATGAGGCCGCTGCTGCAAAAATTGATTATTTTCTGTCTTTTTTTTTCTATTTTCACCTGGTTGCCTCTCAAAACTGTAATCATTCCTCAAAAGCCCCTCGGCGCTCTCAAACGCCCCCTGCGTGGCGGCTGCTGCTCAGCGAAGCCTCTGAAGAAGCTCGGGTGAGGTCTCGTCACCTGGACAGCACGCAGCCGGCCAAGAGGAGGAGAGAGAAACTGATAAAGCAAACTTGACGTCCTGGTCCTCTATGGCTCATAAATTATCTTACAAGAGCGTCAGCGTTGAGCTATTGATCTGAGAAAGACAAACACACACCCCCACCAACCCTTCTGGCTCCAGTCGCTCCCATTTGCGATGAAACGGATTCAACACCATGCAGACATACAGTGTAAACCACTATATAAATACACAAATAAATATGGGTTGTGTCATTAATAAAAATACAAGTTCTTACTGGTCAAGAGGATCAAATCGGCACTGAACAACTCTGAGACACTGACCGTCCGGAGCTTATTCTTAATAAGATGCCATGTAGTGTGGAGTCAGTACATGAAGTAGTGAAGACAGTCCGTCAGACAGCCAGAGAGAATCAGACGAGTTGACAGACAGGTTAAGTGCAACACAGTCAAGTGTATCTTGCATCAAGTGTCACAAATCTTCAGATGTTGACTGAGATTAAATCAAAGTCTCTGTTCGACTAAACAACCAGAGGCATTTCTGAATCTCTAATCTGTCAGTGCTGTTATAGCCCTTCAGTTTCCCACAGGACCAGTGAAATCCTCTGGCTGGCTGCTCTCTTTTCAAGCTAACTAGCCACAAATAGTCCAATTACTGTTTTAAAGCATTAGAGGAACAACAGATGCATTCTGTTGGAAATGATCTCATATATCAGAGGTTACATGTCAGGAAAAGTCTAATTAAATAATGGAATAGGAACATACTAAAGACACTCAACAAATGTCTGACCCCAAGCAAATGAGGATTTTCTCAATTTTAACACCTGTAAAATATACAATGACTGAATTTTTAAGAAAATTAATAAATAATCCAAAATAAATTATAAAATTGCAAAAACTGCATAATCACAAAATGAACAACACAATCTGATGGCGATTCGTAACAAATTTATGAGGTCATTCGTAAAGTACATTTTACGATTCAGTACGATCTGCTTTTGCGTCAGTTACGGTTAAGTTAAGATGTGAGGTTACATTGTAAACAAAAGGGAAACATTTAAATACACTTTTATAAATTCGTCCAATTATTTTATGGCCATTTCCGTAAAAAAAGACAATCCGATGTGTAAATTCCAAAATACAGTTGAAACAATTGTAAGAAAATCCTTCGTGTAATGCTGCTGAAAAAAACTAATAGAAACCAGTTAAGTTGTAATGTTTTGAAAGGGATTTGTATTAGTTTTTATGGGAACTGTAATTGTGTCTACTGGTATGTAATGGATTGTATTGGTGGGATGTTAAATTCAATTGAACAATGCCCGAAACACACAACAAAAATGAATTTTGTATTGGTTTTAATGCAAAAAGTTAATGGGTTGAAATGCATTTCTGTGATGGTTTGTATGGTTTTGGTTTTCAATCAAATACATTTATAAACCATTATCTTTTTCCATTAAAACCATTACAAAATTACTCTGTGTTTTGGGCAGTATTTCAATGGCATTAATCTGCCAGATAACACCCCACCAATAGAACCCGTACCAGTAGACACCATTATAGTTTCCATTATAACCATTATATTTCTATTGGGCAGGTTTCTTTTGTTCTTCGGCAGGCCTACTTCATTATTTTATTATTGTTTTCCTAACACAATAATTGTAAGTTTTGTCGTACCTATTGGTGACCTCGTAAAAAAGTTATCAGTCCAATATGAAACCTGAGTGCGAATTGGATTGGACCTCCTGAAGTGACGTTAAACATTTTCCAAAGATTTAGCACATCAGTTGGACAAGAAAACAATACTCACAATAGTTGTAATAGTTTCAGGCCCTTTGTTTTGTAGCATATTGGTGGAAAGTGGCGGGAGAACAAGTGTTTTCTTTGTGTGTGCATTTTCTTTGTCTGGTCTCAGCACGCGGCGGCTGTAAGTGGCTCCTGCGGGGAGGTCTTGATTAGATTACGCTGTTAGCATGGTAAGCAATCTCCCAGAACTGGCCTACTCTGTTATTTTGGAGTTTGTTCATAACCATACTTAGCCTGTGTCTAAATTGGTATCCTGACGATTACACTACGTTCGCTAAGTCGGTGCGCATCCGAACACGCATCTGGGAATCCAGCGCTCAAGCGGACGTTCAGTCCAGGTGTGGCCGTCTCCTGAGACCCTCCGTCACTCTTACACAGGTCTTAATTACTAAATTCAGATTTGGATTATCGTTCACACCAGATGTTTTTTTCCCTTATCTAGTCTTAATGAGTTGCTAATTCAACGGTACCCAAAAGAGCTCACCCCGGAGGGCCAGAAGAGCTGAAATCTCCTCAGTCGTTCTATCCTGAATCGGATGTGTTTGGCCCTTATCACAGCATGTGCTCGGAGGTAGACCCGACCCAGCATCACCAGAGGGAACGTGCCGTCTTGATTTAATCATCTGAATTATTCTCGCAGACAGTCTCTGGTGTCTCTTTGTTCCTTGTTGTTTCCTTTCCAAAGCATTAGCGATGGAGAAAGTGGGACATACAACTTTGAGAACACGTTTTCCTCATTTGCTCTCAAAAGAGACATAAATGTTCCCTGAAAGACTTCCATGTGTGGGGAGTTTGATTATTAACAGTAGCAGTTTACCGATTACAAATGTAAATGTACCAAGTTTACAACCATTGATGGTGACTGGGTAGATCTCAGGAAGCCGTTTCTGTTCATTGAAATTAAATTTAATGTTGACCTAAAGATTATTGGAAAAACTTTTAAAGCAGTAAAATTATATTAAAAACAAACACTAAAAAAAAATGTATTAATATAGCAAAATATACAGTTAAATGATATAATGGCAAAAGCATATACCGAAATTGCTAAAACTTTAAGTGAAATTAAATAAAAAAATATAAGCTAAGTAATAATCTTAATGAATCTAAATATTTCTGTTGTTTTGAACCACATCATTTAATAAAGTTACTTTTAAGTATCATTCTTTTCAGTGCAGGGAGGTTAAACAATTAATCGCAAAAAATTGCATCCTGAGTAAAAGTTTGTGTTTAGATAATATTTGTCTGTACATTGTGCATATTTATTTTGTATTTCTAAACAAATACACCGTACATTGCATGTATATATTTATACGTATTTATTTAAAATTATACAAAACATTAATTGATTTGATATTTTTCTGATACAACGTCTATGTTTATGTGTTATTTTAATATTATATGTGAATATATGAATGTGTATGATTGACAGTATTACGCAAAGAACACAGACATATATTGTGTAAACACACTTTTTTTCTGGATGCGATTAATCGTTGAACAGCCCTATTAAAAACAGAAAATGTAAGCCAAGAAAGTTGTTGGAACACTGAAACTTTCTAAGGGAAATCACTTGAAAATGACCTACAATTATCATCATGTGCTGCGTTTTCTTAAAAAGATGCTCCTCGATATAAAAACAATCTACTGATATAAAAAACTTAGGCCATTGTCTATGTTTTGCATAACAGTAAAAAAGGGTGTTGTTGGTTTTCATCACAAAGAGAAGAAATGTGAAAATCTGAAAAAGACCATCACAATGCAGAAATCCTATTCTAGAACATCATTTATACTCTATTTTTCTGGAATACCATCCGGGGCCTGATGTAAAAACAATGTGTGTGCACACCGAAATTTATAAAAAACGTCACAGTGAAATCAACACAAAGGTTCATACATGAGGCCGCTGGTCATAGTAGGGTTTGTTGAGATTCAGTTACACAAAATGACACGATGAGCGGTTAACAGATCTCGAAGCAGCTAAAGTGATCTCCTTTCATCCACTGATTTAGTTTATTAGCACACCCCAGTGAAAATAAAGAGCCACACGGGTCGATCCGGACGTTTGTTAACAAGCTGAATTTAAGAGAGAGACCTGATAAAACGCTGGCTGGTTTTACACACTGTCAACTGCTCCACCGCTGTGCTTAAGCCAGACCGGACTCGATGAAGTCATAAAGCTCCATGAACATTTATATTATGCCAAAGAAAATAATATCCAGAAATATTTTTCAGCCGGTGCATTTTTTAGATAACAATGAGATGAAATAGGCCTTTAGAGTCACTAAAGTCACACACACTGCTCACATCTGCAAGCTTAAAAGTCGATTTTAAATATGAACTGAGTCTCCCTTGTTATAAAAGAGTAGGAATCCGTTCACAGAAAGAGTCTGGAAGAGGAAGAGTCTGGACTAAAATGCTAAGTAAAATACTCACACAAGTCCTTCAACAACCATTTGTTTGGAGCATAATAAGCAATGTAGTCAATTAGCAGAACACCGAGCTATTAGCCCATCCTTAGCTATTTTCATCATGAAATGGATCCAAAATGAGCCCTCGGGATCAGATGGACCTGCCTGGAATGAGAAAGCAGCGATTCG
The DNA here is from genome assembly GCF_947034865.1 of Barbatula barbatula. NCBI lineage: Eukaryota > Metazoa > Chordata > Actinopteri > Cypriniformes > Nemacheilidae > Barbatula > Barbatula barbatula. Next base: position 1,528,194 of record NC_136775.1, read on the forward strand.
CTAAGGTCCCGAAAACCCAGCCGTAAAAGCAAGCCGCAGCAAAACTGTCGTTGAATCACCGTGTGCATATATTTCATTCTAAAAACAGCATCTCTAGAGGACGGATGCTGCGGCGAGAGGCTCTGCAGTGGGAAGATGAAGTTCCTGTTAGCGGTGCCACTTCATTTTCTAATTATATCAAGTCTTTAGCCACCAATACCGCCGTCAAGAAAACATCCTCCTCTCGTAATGAGGGCACGTACTCTCGCTCGCATCATCCGCTGGACGTCTGTCAGCATTACAGAAACTTTATTAAGGCTTTAGATTTAGATTGATTCAGACTTCATGCACGCCAAGGGAGAGAGAGAGAGGCACTCTGGGAAACAGATTGAAGTTTAAAAATGATGCAGGAATAGATGAAAGCGCTGATACCAAATCAAGGTCAGACGCATTCATTTACAAGAGATTAAGATGGATAACATACTGTACACACATCGATGTTCATCATAGTAACACCAAGGTCATTTAAATCCATTTGAAGATTGGGTTTTAATCCCAGAGAATCCAGATCAAATTTTGCTCATTTATAGCTCGATAAAGGAGCTCTCAGTTGTTTCATTCAAGTATCAACTATATGCATCAGATGTTTCTCCTAAAATTGCTTACATGGAACAGAAACAAATACAAATAAGACTTTTGTTCAAATGAACATGGCTAAGAGTTTCTCATATGTATAAAGTGTCCTAAAGAAATACTTGCGTAAAAGTACAAATATGGTGCCAGGAAATCAATAACCTTTTAGAACATGACTTGAGTAAAAGTGTTAAAGCACCAGATAAATATTGTACTTAATACTTAAGTATCAAAAGTACTTTTTATGTTAAATATTGTTAGATACTGTGTTTCTTAATTTAATAGCCAATGAAATAATTAAAAAGATATCTCAGCTTGTCCCAGTGCTGTGCGTAAATGTTGTTAAACCATAAAACAGCAGCAAGTATGAAGTACCAGCAGAGATTACAGCGTTGATGTTGAGTAGAACGGACCATTCGTGATCCAGGAGATAAGCAGTTCACATGGACAACTCCACAGGGAGCGCACATCCGATTCTCTCTC
>NC_136775.1:1529488-1618863 GCF_947034865.1 Barbatula barbatula
AGGCCTCTCTCAGTGGCACATATCAGAGCTAATTAAACCTACTGATCTGTGAACCGGACCCAGCCGCACCGCACCATCTCTCCTCCGTGCTCTCGGGGAAGTCCACACCACAGAAAAGCACAAAGAAGTGAGCTAGTTTCTCTGTATAGAAAACTGCACTTTACAATAAACCCATCTCTAAGTCACTTTCACATTTTTTATAAAATGACCTATATGTGCACATCTACATCAATTTGACATGTGCAAAATCACATGTGATATCTAAAATATCGTATTTGGGTTGAATGGTGTCAACTAATATGACTATAGGACTGTATATTTAGGAAACAAATTGTTAATAATTTATATTATGAAAAGTCATATAGAAGCAGACATCTAGAATTGATGATGTATTATATTTATTTAGATATTTACAATATCTATCAAAATATAACTTTTACCATGGTGTGTTTAAAAAGCTGGAAGGTCTCCATTAAGTCAGTTTGAAATGAACTGATGAAGATAACATTCAGTCATTTTCACTTGTCTGATCAAACATTGCAATGTAAACTTGACCATGGTATATGCAGAATTATCCACGGCTAGCCGTGCCTCCAATTCGCGTCGGGTGTTTCTTGCATTAAAATCCTTTTTTATCCTTAACATAAATGTTTTATTCATCATACTTTCTTGGAGAAGAAAGCATCATTACCGCTTCTGAAAGTGAACAGCCATGTTTTACTTTTGCAGTACGTAAATACAAACCTAAACATTAAATGCACCCCGTTGTAATATGTACATTGCAACATTTCATCATTTCATTCAGCTCTTTTCTAGATAATAAATACAAATAGCACATTAATTTGATATAAAGATCTTGTGCTGTAATTTTTTCTAAAACCGTGATTCATAAAAATGTTCCAGAAGACTTTTCCAGTTTAGTTTCTTTAGTTCAGTCATGTTTGGCCAATCTTTTTCTACCGAATGTTGCTCATTGTTTTTGTACCGCTCCTGAACTAATTCTGAGTTTGTTTATGCTTTTATTTCCCCGTAGACTCCTCCAGGTAGTTTCTGTTTAGCAACGCTTTACACACCAATAGATTCATTGTCAATTAGACACAACACGGTGAACCCTGCTAAACTGAACACTGCTGTTTTACAGATAATATGCAAGCATGTAGCTCTATTTGCAGAAGTTCGTCTCTCAAGAAGGCTCATTATTGAGATATCATTAAAAATGCTGGGAGAAATCAGGCCATCTGAATTCAGCTTATGTAACAGGCTGCTGGTTGTGAGAAGTCGAGCGTGCGTGGGTGGGCTGCTTATAGTCAAGTGCAAACATTTTGGCCTTGAGAGGGGCATCTGCCAGCGATGAGGCATTACTGACGCCTCCGCCGTCCCAGAGCCGTCATAGCGCTGCTTGTTTAAGTGTATGACTAGTCGATGATTCTGGAACGCAGTAATCCATCTGTGCCGACGCTTCTCTCCAATGGAAACTCACTAATTTGACGGGCACACACAAAAAAGGCCAACCGCTCCCGCAACAGTTTGAGCCATTTTGCTAGTGATGTTCGACGCATGAACAAGTCGACTGAATTGTATACTTCAACATGAAGTATGACTAGGAACGCACAGTAACCAAATCAAGGTTTAGTCCACATTTATTTCGTAGCTGACATTTAATCCGCTCTGTATTCGTGACAGTGATGGTTAGATTAAGGGGTGATGCTCAGTACTGATTCTAGACGTTTGGGGCCCTAAGCAAACTTGTGAGGGGCCCTTGTACGAATGATTAAAATGAAATTAAGGCCTAAACGTAACTGTAAACTATAAAACATTACACAATAAACTAGGGGTTAAATTTATACTTAAACAATTAAGTATAAAATCAAATAAAAAAATGTTTGACGTCACGTGTGGCTCTGGAACCATCTAGGGAATACCAAAGCTTCGTTTTAAAACCATGTTCATTTGTCGTAAAGACGAATAACAGCACATCATGCGCATCCATACAAATCAGATACTTTATAAATAGTTTTGGAATGACATAGTTTACGAATTAATGCAGGAGGCTGGACTGTGTACTTTCAAAAAACACAATACTATCTCCACCTCTGAAGTATATAGTACAAAGTATACACAATATGCAAGTCAATATGCACAGCATTTCTGTATAGACCTCTATTTAGGTACGGTCATGGTGACAACATTTAATATCAAACAAAACATTGGAAAGATTTCATTAGAATTAAAAGGACAATTTGGTTTATTTTAACTTGACGTCTACATACTTTTGGCCAGGCAGTATACAATAAATACACTAAGAAATTTGACTTGATGAAATAATAAAAAAGTGATAAACAACTACTTTTAAATACAGTATATGTGACCCAGTCTGTGAAATACAGGCTAAAGTCTCTAAAATCGAATTCTGAGAGCATCAAAGTTTGATTTCAACCAATAACTTTACAACAGTTTCAATCTTTGACATGACTGCACTCAGTCAATATGAAATATATTTATGTTATATTTTCAAATAATGATCTTTACATTAGGTAGATATGATTTTATGTAAAAAAACAGGTTCATTTACCTAGGTTTTGACAGACTCGGTCAAATTTATAGACATTAAAATGTTTTAAAATCAGGTGGATTGTCAGATTATGTCTAGGTTAGACGTCTAAGTGTCCAAGTGTAAAATCAATCAAACACAAACCTGTCTTGAAAACCAGTCCAACACTAATTCTATCAATGGGAGCAAGGCTAGTTTCTGGTTCTGTATGAACATTCTTCATCTTGGCAGGTCCACCACCGAGCGCAAGTCTGAGCCAAGCAAAAGTGGGTTTAGTCTTTAACCTGATGATGGAGCATCTTTCCATTTCATCAGAAAGAATAACTTACCGGCCCATCCGCTAAAAGGTCCGGGATAAGCGCCCACCCACCTTCAATCTACATTTCCAAACCTTTCCAACTCCGAGCTGTAAGAGCTTGTCAATCTCTATCAATCTTCCCCCATCATTTCTGTCCCCTGCTACTATAGCAGAAGATGGGAGACGGAGAGAAATAATACTGCAAACAGACAAAACAGGCAGCTCGCCGCTTGTAACTTCCTGTCTGCTAAATGAGATGCTAATTCACAGTCCTGGCGTTGATGGGGCGAACAGTTTACGGTTTTCATTATGCTGCCACTCGTAATTGATTAATTACCGTAGTTGATCTAATTGAAAGTCACCTCTCTCCTGACGCTGCAGTCGGAAAGTGCCCATCGGTTGGGATGCGGTTGATGTAAGGGTGAGATGCAAACTCATGTGTTGTTATCCGTTGTTATGTTCTTAAGCGTTGGGCCCCGCGACAGCTTCTGAACATCAGCCAAACCACAACTGCTGACTGAGTGTGATGCAACTTATAAACCAATTAACTTATTAGCTCGTTTCAGGCTCTAATTGGCAACATGGCCACTCATTTAAATGGATAGATGGAGGTTTCAGCTTTTCTTCAAACAAGACGTCTTGAAAAGACCTAAAATCTGAATGCAATACAAAACAGGGATCTCTAAAATACAACTCTGGCCTTGAGATCATGGACATCTGCCGAGAGTTTGTTATTTTTACATTTACATTTATGCATTTGGCAGACGCTTTTATCCAAAGTGACTTACATTGCATTATCCTATACATTTATACATAGGTATCTGCAATCCCCTGGGATCCAACACCCAACCTTAACACAATGCTCTTACCACTGAGCTACAGGAAAGCTTTTTTTGTAATTTATTTTTGTAATAAATTCATTATAACATTATGAAAATATCAATGTTACACTGAGTTGATGTTTCACCTGCGTATAGAAGATATAATATGTAATATAATGTATTAGTAATGTCAGATGTTTTCTCTGTTAGCTACTACCTAAAGCTTGTGAATGTACAGTACGTATATATTGTTATATTGTTATTTTATAGCGTTTTATTTTATGATAAAAAAGATTATGATATACAAGTTTCTTTTTTTGTTTTGTTATATTTTAAATTGTATTATTATTTATATAAATCAAAATTGGAGTTAAATAAGCTAGATTGAAATGAATAATAAAGTCAGAAATGTACAGAAGAAATATATTCCTAACATAGATACTGTATGTTACATGGCAACTTGGAAATGTTTTGCAATTAATAAATACATAAAATTGGTAAAAACAGCTACTTTTACAAGCTAAAAAATTTGTAATAAAATGTGTTTATATTCTTAAATTATTATTATAAAATAAAGATTGAAATACAATTTGCTTCATTTTGATATGTTAATACGGATAACGTGTAAAACATTTAAAGATAGAAAGGTACAAAATAAATTAATTCTTAACATACATATTAACACGGCCACTGGTAAAACATCCACTTACAGTATATATATTGACAACAGATAAATATTTTGCAATAAATAAATACATAAAATAGTCAATAACTGCTACTTTTAAAAACTAAAAATAAATAAAAGGATTTTTGCCCATAATTAATGTAAACTCTCATTTTTAAGTCACTTTGAATTGAAGTGTCTGCTAAATGAATAAATGCAATGTAAATGTAATCTTACAGCAGGGGTCAACCAGGCCGTGCTAACCGGACAAACCTCGAGCTCTCGGTTGAAACGCTTCAGTATGCCCATCTGTTGTATCCCTATAGTAAAGCTTTTCTTCTGACGGATTGCTGTAAAAATATAGGCTCTGCTCTGTCCTCCTTGTGACATCTAATGAATTCCAAACATAAATATAGATCCTTTACATCCTAATGCTTCCAAACAGCAATCCATTTCACTCCAGAGCACCAGAGGCGACAGGAGCGCCCTCAAATACCCCGTAATGGAAATGCTCCATACATTAAAGATGATAAGGGATCCATTACGGACCGATTTTGTGAACTGATAGCAGAAACAGCCCGACACGATTTTCAACGCCGCTCCATACCGGCACGAGAAGTCCTCGTTCCTGACATAAAAACCCTCATGCTAATTTGCTGCCTTAGATTTCCTCTTTTTCTCAGCTTCACGAGCGTATTTGATGATTAATTTATAGTGATAATGGAGAAATAGGGAACACTGGTAGAACGAGTGCTGTGAATACAGAGTCTCGTCTCAGATGGAGGGCTGAAGCTGACCTGACTACACAATCAGGAGCTGACAGATGCAGACACAAACATCCAAATATACTGTAGATATCAGACTTGTTTCAAGCGGTTCACTCGAAAAATTTTTGATTTACTCACGCTCATGTCATTCCAGATTCCATAGGACTTGCTTATTTTGGTGGAACACAATGGAAAGCCAGCAGCAAATTTCTAAAAGAGGACAATTCAGTACCATACAGTTAAGAAATTGTAATTTATTGCTCAAAATATGCGATCATTTTCCAATCGCATTTTCATTTTTAAACTTAGCTTGACTGCTCACATGTCTGTTTGGGTCTTTAATACACATGAGAGAAGATCCCCTCACCTAAATAAAAGTGCCTATACAACATTTATAGTGTATATAGTACGGGAAAACAACGCCGAACATTTTTCACGTTCTTTTGCACTAAACAAAAATAAATCGACTCATACGGAAAAGACAAGAGGGTCCACCGTGTATCTGTTGAAACGACACGGATAAATCCTTCAGCTTTAGATGGCTACGCTATGTTTCAGGTCCAAAGCAAAAAACACGCACGTGCCCGCTGTCAAGATGCTGGAGACGGACGGGAAGGTCTGAGGTGAAAAGGATGAAAGAGAATCTGAGGCAGATGAAGATTGAGGGAGATATAAGGACACATGAAATTGTTCAAATGAAGGGGCCATAGGGAAAATAGGCTGGGATGGAAAGCAACGGCTGGCTGTTCTGAGCTGGAAATGGAAAAAGTTAAAGCGAATGAAACGAGGGGAGGGCATGTTGATAACAGGGTTGAATTGAATGGGATTTAAATTCCAGTTCCAGAATTTGATTGAGGTAAAAAGCAGGGTGGAGAATTACAATTTTGAAACCTTATATTACTCAGTATACTCGACGGATATTCTTGATTTGGAATTGAAAACTTATTGACAAATCAATTCAACCCTGTTCTCCATATTGTTTCATTAGAACAGAATGAAATGTAAAAAAACAACCTGTAAAACCTTATACGGTACATGTGCACATACAACACGCAGCACAGAATGTAGAAATAAAAGAATATTGACAAAACAATTTTACGTATTGGTGACTTGCAGAACCACGCAGGCGTGTCGCAGCATAATTCATATTTGGAACTGAAAGTGAGCCAAGTGCTTAAATTCTTGGTAGAGGATGAGAAAAGCCGGGGGGGGAAAGAGAAGACCGCAATGGACAAAACTGCATAATTCTGACCGCATCTCTTTTTCCAAACAGAAATAATATTTAGAGAGGAAGGTGAAGGTTCAGTGTCAGCAGGTTTGGTCTCTATAGACTGCAGGGAACAGATCGATGCTGCCGTCTATAGCTTGAATATTCTCCTCTATCCATGACACATGTGATGATAGACCAGAGAGAAATAGAGAGAGACAATAGCAGAGCATTACTGATGCAGAGTACTCTTTAAAGAGTGAGATTAAAGAGAAATCATCATAATAATATTAAGCATCTTTTATTTATTCAAAACAGGTGAATTATTAAACATGCTAAGAGCCGTCAGAATAACCTAAAGCTTTAAATAATGAAGCCAAAGATAAAGAGAGAAACACTTCTGCACCCACTTTAACATTTTATCGTATAGGGCTCATGAAATTTTCTCCGTTGTTAAATTTAGTACTGCGGATGGCACTGTAGAGGCGCAGAACAAGCTTTCAGTTCACCACAGAGGTCATAGCGCTGGACAAATAGACTGAAAGTAGTTTCTCATAAATGAAATACACAAAGAGCAAAACCCTTCTTACATCACACGCTCTGTCACAATGTGCTTATCGAAACAGTCAACGGAGCATGTATTCACTCACGAGAAAGAACAACAACGGGGACATCTCTTTAATATCTCAATTATTTCTCTTAGACATCCAGTGACGAGAGCAAATCGAAACTTCGCTTAAGTCTCATCTGCGTCTCAGATGTTTCTCCTGAGAAAAAGAGTCTCACAAATGTGACTGTCATCAGAGATTGAGAAGAGATGTCAGTAATGCGTCAAACTGAGCTCAGATTTGTCAAGTCTGCGATCAAAAGTCGATATTATTGAAGATCTCAATGTGAACTCATCACATTTACCCAAATCCAGATTATTTCAATCCTACACCTCCATACACTTCATGGATTTGAACAACTGTTAATGTCTCCTATAAGCATTCTTAGGAGAAACACCTGAGATGATACTCAAATGAAACACAACTGAGAACTCCGTCACATCTCCAGAGTTATGAAAGAGCAACGTCTGAGAAATGGAAGCCTTTAAAAATGTTTAAAAGTGAAATACAACCCACAAGTACGTGACCAGCTCATATACTGCATCACTTCATCAGTCATCCGTGACCCACTTTCCAATCCACAAAAAATCCCACAATAAAATGCCCAAAATTGTTTCCCGTCCTGATTTACATAGCGAGAAAGACATTTAGAAACTGGACCTCTTGGAATTTTAATGTAAAATCTCTGTTCCACCGAGTAATCCACTGGGATATGAATGATCCCTGACATCAGGACAGGCTTTCACAGGGATTCCGGAAAGATCTGCGGCTCTCTGAGGAGGAATTAAAAATTCCTTTGTAACTGCGACTTAAATGAATTTGATTAATAATGCATGTGTGATTCTGAGAAAAAAAATCTTTAACCGTCAATGAACATTTTGTATAACATTTATATGTTAAACCTCTCCTAAGCCTTTCTGGACTTGTGAGAAGGAGGCGTCACACCTGTATTCCGGGAGTGGGGCGTCAATAAAAAACGTGTCACGGACGCCCTTGAGCAAAGTCCATAACGCGCTGCACTCACCCGGGACTAAAGCGCTAATATTCGCTGTATAAAAATGGTAAGTGGTGTAAATCGCATTAGATTGAGCGACCCGCTGAGTGAATAAATGACAGAATGAAACAATAAGTTAGCATGAGAGAGGGCAGTGGGGTGCGGCGAGGAGCTCGGGGCTGAAATAGGCCTCCAGCTGTTCGGATCATCCTCAACGTGCCATTGGCAGCCTTCTGGACCCCAGCCATGAGCAGGTGCACCTGATTTCACACTTGTTATCGTCTTTCCTGAATGAAAACGGAGCAATATTAAAGCCTTTATTAGCCTCCTAATATCCTTTTATTTGGGCAGCAATTTTCTCGGGGGCTCAATCGGTAGTGAACCTCAAACAAACTGAGGGGTCTCGTTCGCAAACCACGCTTACAGAGGTGTTTGTGTGGAAGTTTTTATTCAGAAATCAATGAGATTCTATTAGGTTTTGTGCATTTATTTTATACACATACACCACGGTTTACCACGGAAACACGAAATGAGTCGAGCCGACATATTTTGAAATTAATACACAGATTTGAATCTACAAAATGTAAAAACCAAGTCATTTGCTTATTTATGATTATACCATGGTCTGTTTGAATGCCGAACTCGATTGGCTGGAAGGTGTGCATTAAAACCCTTTAACGCACAGGTAGCTCCAGTAGGTTTGATTACATTTGATTACAAATAACCATGGTATAATGGGGGATAATCCACAGCTAGCCGTGCGTTATAGAATCTGCTTCACGTAGGGTGGTTCTTGGCCTCCACGTCGTGCATTAAAACCCTTTAACGCATGGCTAGCTGTGGATTATCCCTTTCATATAATATCACATACTGTAATTAGAGATGCACCGATATATCGGCCAATAATCGGTATTTTAGTACATTATCGGCTATCGGATGATAGTTTAAACACAGCTTTTCATCAGGGCCGATATGGTGCTATAGCCTGAAAATGCAATGAATTCATTCCCTATAGAAAATATTAAGAAACATAAATAGAGATGATATATTATTAGTCATTATATGACATATCAACATTCACAACGATAAAAAATATGAATGTAATCTTAATAACTGGCATCAGTAGATGCTCGCATTACATTGAGTGACGCAAATTCGACTGGGAACGAAAACTTGAACGACAAACGATTCGTTCGCATGATGCAGAGTCGACTCCTTCTTTGTTATTCGTTCACTTTCGGCTTTTCAACTTGGCAGACTGCTTACATTCACACACAGTAACATTACACACGGCATGAAATGTCATTTTAAGGACATTGTAATGTTACTCTTTAATACTTTTTAATTGGTTCAATATTTGCAGAACATGAAATGATATTTGAAATAAATAATAAAAACTGGACAGGTTTTAGTCTGATATGGCAATGGTTTTGGCATTCATTACAATTCTGCTCAAGAATCTTTTCTCTGCACACAAGTGAAACACAAAGTGCTGCGTTGTGGATTTTATGTCAGTTTCTGCTTACCTTTTCCAGGCCAGGTGGTGCCGTGGAACTGGGGCCTATACATCACGCTACGACATGCCATCTAACAATGTGTATCGTGTGCCCCGTATCCCACCTGAGACGCATGATAACTGAACCTCATCTGTAAAAGGCCAACGGAAAGTCATGGAGGACACAGGGACGTCTCACGGCTGTCGTGAAGTAACCCTGTCGTGCAGCGTGCCAGTGTGGATATGAAGCGCGTGAGGTGTTTAAAGTAGGTCAAAATGAGCGGCTGGCGTTCACCTTGAGGCAGCAAGTTTCCAAACATCCACGCCAACCCCCCCACCAGCAGCCTCGGGCTGTTGAAGAACTGAGGGAGGCTTGCTTATATATTATTCAATATTCCGATGAAATTAGGCGACTTTCAAATTGACTCTGGATCTAAGAAACTCTGGATCTCCAAATACGAGGACAACAGACACAACATGTTAAAATGTTTGCCTTATATGTGTTTATAAGTATGTGAAACCATACCTTATGCAAACTACTTTGTGAGTTTAAAATTATCACGTGCAAAGGACATCGATATCGAAATGATCCCCCACAACCAAGGTTATTTTAGCTAACTAAATATTTGATTTGATTTCAATGCACTGATACGTTTTCAAAAATTTAATTTTAAGCTAAATGTTTTTGGAAAAACTTCTCAAAAATAAACTGAAATTATAAAGCGCTAAGATTTTAATAATAAACAAAAACTAAAATAAAACTAAAATAAAAATGTATCTAATATAGCAACATAAAAAATAAACAAATAAATTACAAAATGACAAAAGCATACACCAAAATGTCTAAAACTTTAACAAAAATTTAAAATCTAAAAGCAAAAGCTAGTTTAAAATATTAATAATCTACAATCGAAACTATTATAATTGCCGATCACATATATTCGCTAAAACAACTATAAATTCCATATGATTTTCAGTCCAAAAAAACACTACGCACCTGCGCATTTTTCAGAGCGTTTAATTCAATTCAATTACCAAAAACCTCAAGTAATTTTTGCCTGGACAGAAAATACGTGTACTGCAAATGACCCGGGACCATAAAGTTATAATTTTGAGTGTCAACTATTCACACATATCTAAAGACTTAATACGTAATACCATGTGCATTACATTTAGTTTACGCACAGACAATAACAGTGTTTTTCAAAAGCTTGCACTTTCAAACCCGTTTCCAAAAGTTCTTTTCATGCCCCCAAAAACGGCCAAAACATGTGAACGTTTTTCATTTTTAGTTACAAAGTTAAAATTGTTGTTTAAATGCTTGTTAGATCTGTCTAAGCAGATCATTGCAGTTCCTACATATATGTGCATAACATCTAAATTATTCTATAATAGCTTCTTCAAATGATACAAAATATTGAAAGAAATCTAGAATCGCTGATATCAGTTTAACCTCATTTTAACTTTACGAGGTTATGTTGGTAAGGATTGTGTTAAGGTTGTAAGATGGCGTTAACGGGCAGCGGGCGTGACGTGCCTCGACGCTTTTATTGAAATGTGATCAAAGCTTTCGAGAAGAGGCATCAGTACTCTTTAATTTGGGAGTCATCTGCAGTCCGCTCACCGCATGCCTCTTAATGACGACGCTCTTATTTGTAGTCATTTCAGCAAACTCAATGACCTACTTGCCAGGATCATGCACAAAATGAACAAGACAAGCATCTTTGAAGATTATGATAATAGATTCGAGGGGAGAAATCTGGATTGTCTTGAAATTCACAACCACGCGTCCTCATCTCATTACGCTCCCGCGTGGCGTCCCATGCATATCAAAAGCCTGATAAAAGAAAAATGCACAGTGGATAACATTAGCGTTGTATATTTCCCAACGTCCTCTGTAAAGCTTGTTTTTTGGGGGGGTGCTAGAGCAAAACAGGACATCGTTGACCACATTCCTGAAATGCAGACAGAATAACAGCGAGGCAACGTCCCGTTCCCAGAATTCCCCAAGACACATAATGGCTCGGATGCCAAAGTGGTGTCTTTTTTGGTGCATGCCAGCAATCTCAAAGTCCGATGGTAACTGAACGTACTACACACGGGGAGAGAAACACTTGGGAAAAAGCTAATTCATGCAAATGAGTTTATCTGGGAGCCGGCGAGTCGCACATTCAAAGGCAACAAATGGAAATGGAGAGTTATAGCCGTCTTCTGGAGAACACGTAGACAGGCTTGCTCCTTTCCGAAAGAAAATATGTAGAGGAAAAGCCGGCGTGTCTGCGAGTAAAAAGAACAAGACGTGAATGTTTTATGATCATGTCTTTGAGTGCCGTGGTGCACAGAAGATGCTCATACAGTGGTGCACTGATAGGTAGGCGTGATCGACGCAAACAAAAACATTCATTAAGAAACACTCAGTGTGGCTCTTGATCCAATGGAAAACATCAGCGAGTGAGAGTTTTGTGGGAAAAGCGCACGGCTAGACACGCTGGAGCCAAGCGTTCTCTACATCTATGCTAACCTTATTTTATTTCCAATACACTTAAGAACCCAACGCCTCATTGTTTTATACCTTTGCAACGAAGACAACAGGGAAATGTCTTGAAAATCAATTCATTAATTTGTAAACGAACTCTCGGAAAGTAAAAGGAGGGCAAACAACACATCAAGGCCTCTCTGTACTGCTACCTGCGCAATATTCTCCAGTGGAATAATAGGTTTGATCATTAAAGGATCTCAGTAAATCACAACTAGAGCTTTAATCCATGCCTGTGAGCCCTTAGAAAAATGAATCATGGTCTTATTATAGTAAAAAAAGCACTGACTGTGTTTACTATTTGAATTACCATCGTTTTTCTACAAATACTATGCTTAAGCAATGGTTAGTGTGGAGAGACCATAGTCATTTAGTGGGTAATACACAATAAAGCGCTATATTAATGCATCATTCGTTCAAAACCACAAAACTATGGTTGAAACAGTTAAAAAGATCCAAGTACAAAACTAAAACTTTTAAAACTTTCCCGGTAATGGAGATCAAATAGGGCTGTTCAGCGATTAATCGCCTCCAGAATAAAAATGTGTTTTCATAAGTCTATTAAATGTACATATACATTATATACATGTTTATGTTATGTTTCCAAATAATATTTAAGCCCATATTTTATTGGATTTTAGGGTGTTCAAGGATAAATCGTGATTAAAATAAAAGTTATTTTTGAATGAAAGGGAATAAAACTATGTGTTTACATAATATATGTATGTTTACTGTTCATATTCATGTTGTATTTATAAACACATACACATGTATATATTTCAATATTTCAATTCAAAATATTATTTGGAACCATAACCTTAAGAATATGTTATACATATATATTGCTTATATATATATATATATATATATATATATATATATATATATAAAAACATATATATATATACTGTATAGGTAGATTAATATATGATTGGCAGAAACTGTGTCTATTATAAGTGTCTAATATAAAGATGACCTAAAAATACACAAAATAAAAAGACAATTAAAAATATGAATAAAATGATTAAAAAAGATATACACATTTAAAGTCACCAAACTATTGATGACTCATCTCGCACTTGCAGCAAACTCAAGCCTAGTGGCCATTTTGTTGTTTTGTAAAAGTCCTTGAATTTGTTTAGCAGAAAACAGGAAGTGCATCAGCTCAGGAAAGAAAACTGCATTCGTCAGACTATTTCAGACTGTTAAATACGAGTTATTTTGCTGCTGCGCCATGACCGAGTCGTTCAAATGAGTCAGTATTATTACTATAGTGCTTTGCACAATACATATTGTTTCAAAGCAGATTCCAAGAAAATTATCTCTTAAAGAAAAAGCTACCTGCTACACTCAAATGCAATATGAGAAATACTATTACTTCCACAATACTTTCAACATAGTAAACAAGGTAAAGACAAGCAATGCATATCAACTAAAGATGCAGTAGATGCTGATGGCTCTAAAGTCGACACGTCGGATTAACGTCTGGATATTTACTGTACTCTGGTTAGGCCGGTAGGTGGTTGGGTTACAGAGAGAAGGCCGAGCTCACCGCTGAGGGGGCGTAAAGTGTCCAGGTGCTGTGAAGCGTGAGGCTCAAGCGCCCGGCAGAAGATTAAAGGAGGGCGTAAGAGGCAGCGAGCCTGGGCCGGGCTCCAGACTGTGTCCAGGGGCAGAATTCAAGTAGAGCTGTCACAGAAGATGAGCTTCATTACGGTGACACTGGCTTTGAACGGATTACGTCATCGCAGAACCGCCGCAGCACACCATCAGCCAATGAATACATTAATGGGACGGTTCACTCAAACATAAAATCTGTCATCAGTTATTCACCATGACGTCTATCAAAACCTGAATGCGAGCGACTCTTTCTTCTGTGCATACAAAAGAAGATATTTTGAGAAATGTCTTTGCGGTTTTGTGTTCATACATTGGAATTCAATAGCGTTCTTCAAAACATCTTCTTTTGTGTTACGCAGAAGAGAGCTCATACGGGAATGACATGAGGACGAGTAAGAATGTTCACTTTTGAATGTTCCTTCATTAGCATCTCCTACAAGGTATAAAAACACTTGCCATCTCCTTTCAGAATACACAGACTCCAGATAGTGCTAATGATGTCCTCTGGGATACAGTCATACAGTATTAGCAGGACACTGCGTCTTGGTCCTCGGGGAAGCCGGTCTCTTCTCCTCTGAGATAACATGTGTTCTCATAATGGCATTAATTCATAGATAAGATTACAAACGTCAGATGATTATCACACAGGCCTTAAGGTACGGTTTCATTTTAGTCATGATCTAAAACCCCTGTCTAAAGAACGAGTAAATATACTTTACATATTAATGAACGTCAAAATGACCCAATAGGTTGATCTCAAGACCAGTCAGATACAAAACTGGACGCATCGATCAGATTTGTTAAATTAATATTCATCTTGTAAGAGTCCACAGGATTTAATCCGTCTGCTGGAAAACAAGATTGCGTTTACATGGTGCCAGATTGATACAAGAAGCGCTGTTGAGAAACAACTAGCATCCGAATTTTCTACGTTTGCCAGATTTACTGCTTCGAATCTTTGAAAGATAACTACTTAAAACTAAAAAGCAGAACTTTAAATATCGCTGTCTGTGAAATAATCGCTGTTTCCTACATCTGACATACTATATGAGCTACAACAATCGGTTTCCGTTTGCACACGATTTTAATTTCCAGGTGTCGCCAGTCTTCTCAAAAACGTCAGAAAACAAATGAGCTGTGGACTTTTGATTTATGCAGCGTATTTATTCCTGTGCATTAAAAGATCTTGCAGAAGATAAGTGCTTTTCGTGTTTACTTAACTAATGAAATGATTGCGTTTGTTACTCATAGATAAAAACACGACGTTGGTAGCTTGAATAAAAACTATTGCTGAAAAATGAATCTAGATGCGTTTACACAAGAACAAGCGCTGATCTTTTTCAAGAAAAGAGACTATGAACATTTCATAAAGAGAAGTTAAGAGTGACTGAATTGGTTTTGGCTGTTTCACAGAAATGTGAAAGATTTTCTAATACTACAGAGAACTGAGAAATATGCTTAAAAAGAAATTCAAATAGTTTTCCGACTCTCAATTTATTCAAAGCTACTCTCAGACTGCCAACTCCCAGCAAAGACACGACAACAAATGTAATCGTGTCGATGGGTTAACACCAACCTGATCACTCCGGATCGTGGCTATTTTACGAGTCGGGTAATCGTATGAATTTGTGCAATATGAACTGTACAAAACATACGATTATATTAGAATAAAGCAATACAAAAGCCCCTCCTGTAAACTGGCACAAAAGCAAAGCTCAGCAAAATGGTCCTTGGTCACAAAAAATCTATGATTCTATTAATTATAATATTCATGTACACATACAATAAGAGGATTTCATTAACACCCGCCGTTTTCCAATTATCAGCCCTGAACTTAAGGCCAGACGGTACGCGGCTCAGAGAAAATAACGGTGACACATCAAGAAACTTCTGATGTTCTGAATTAAGACTATTAAAACCATCTATTAGACCATCGCAAGACTCCTTTGAGATGTGTGAATTTACTCATGGATGCCGAGAATGTGACATCCAAACAAAAAAATAGCGAGTTTAATAAAGAAAAAAAACCTGTAAATCCCAAACCTGCTGCTGACTCGCACAGTTAAGGAAAAGTGGATATAAAATTCGACTGCCTGCCATTCTCCATCCCTCCAGTTCCCTGCGAGACAAATAACAACAGATTGGCTAAAGATCTGCGTATTGACTGGTGCTTTGGACTGTATCTGAGAGCATTAGTCTACAGCTGTGTCCTGATCTTCCCTTCAGATGTTCCCGGATCAGAACTCCCTCAAGATGGGAAACCTTACTGCTCCGCTGCCTCAGACGGGCAGGAAAGTCCGGGCACAATTGACTCCAGGGTCCCGGGCTTTGTCGGCACACCTTTAGCATCTCAAATGGAGGATGACGACGACACGACGTGTTGTGAATGTCACGCTCTCCTTGGGCGAATCAATCTAAGCGATCAGATAGCAGACACTTGAGGGACGCTCCACCGGGAGGTTTGGCAAGGCCGGACCAAGGACTCAACGGCGGACGCTCTGTGATTAGCTTGGGCGCTGCGTCCTTGCCTTGGCATTGTCAGAGCTTCAGTCGATAGCTCGCTTTTCATTGCGTGAGTTTGTTAAGCAGACGATGTCTTAAGGCCACCTGTGTTTTTACAATCCAATGTGCAGAATGATGTATGAAATAGATAACCCAGCTTCGCTCCAGGTAATGCAAATTGTGTTTAGAAAATGAATCGGCTGTCTGACGCCACTGAATACTGTTTGCTTGTGTTTAACAGTTTAGTGTTACAGGCTGCTTCAAACCCAGATTTCCGCAGAAAGTCTCTCACCTTTCCTCTTGCATGTTCATTTATGACTTATTTGAGGTATTTTATTTTACGGTTTTACATTTTTTGGGGGGATATTGTTGTGTTTGGTGTTGTACTTTGGTACACACTACCAGTCAAAAGTTTACATTTACTTACTCATTTTGTATTCATATTTTTTCCACACTTTTGAATACTATGGACTAACATAATTGAACTTTGGGAAAGCAGCAAAAAAACTATTTTTATCATCAAGCTTCACACCAAACATGCATTAAGCGATTTGCACGAGTAAATTACATAGGAAGATGCGAATACGGTGCGAATAATGCGAATACGCGTTGATCATATCTTCTGCGCAAGTTAAAGAACCCAATGACACCTACAGTTTGACACGTCCAGACGCAAAAAGGCACTCTACGTCACGCTATGCGTCACTCATGCAAATATAAAGAACTAATCCTGCAAGGAATAAAGAGCAAGGAATGCGATGCTTCGCATTTGGTGTGAACACAGCATAAAAGTTTTTTTTCAATAAAAAACTGTGTTTTCTAATGAAAGAAATGATATGTTGGCACAATGATATTTTGGTCTACAAAAGAAATTGCTTTTCTATAGAATGAAATAGATATTGTTCGCCATAGTGAGTGCAGTGCAAGCTTTAAAAGCCCAAAGGATCCAGCCGGTCCTGATAATAGTCCATCTTTTATTCAAAGCATCCCAGAGACGTCAAAACACAGCATGCAGTGTTAATGTGTGTGTCAGAAAGCCATGAATACATTAGGCATGGTGTAATTATTGTTAAAGAAACAAGAGAGGAATATTGAATCTGAATTACTGTACGAATTAATGTCACTTTCATAGTCACGGTATGATCAAATTAAAAGATTAATATCAGCAACTACTGTACATCACGCAGATGCTCTACAAATCTGCATGTCTGGTCTTAACAGACTTATTTTTAAAGCGGGAATCTTTGAAAAGCACTCTCTCCATCCAATCCACACAAACACGATATGTAATGACCGGAGCCGGTGAACCAGAGCTGTGAGACGTGCGAGTCATTTCTCAAGCGAGATTCATCTGACAGGGGCGTGGGCACTGATTCATTCTTCAGCCCTGCCAAGTGACAAACTGCTGCACCTGCATGTCTCGCGCTGGACGGACGACTCTTTATCCAATAGAAAGGGTCAGAAATCAGACTTTCTACCACATCATCATTCTTTGAGGCGCATGAATTACCAAATGAGTTTTTCTGCAACAATCATTTGTTGATCGATGACCAAGTCCAAAATGTGAGGAAATCAAACTTTACTGTCTTTTTACATCAAGAATAGTATTTTTATTATAATAAATACAACGAACAAAGACATACGTCAAAACGGGGGAACTCAACATTATCATCATAATGACCAAGTCACAAAATGCATTTAATGTCAAGTCGTGTTTTTCAGTTTTGGAAAAAGCTTTTAATAACACTTTTGCCGGCACAGTCAAAAGATGTGATCCAAATGTGACCTCTCAGTGAAAGTCATTTTTTCCTGATTCACTTTTTTCTACATAACATCATCCACGTAATGTAAAAAACTTTCTGTGAAAACATAACCTTGATGTCTTTAATACCGACGAAGGCCGTGTCAAACATTGAAGCCAACTTTCAGTTTAAGTGTGCAAAATAAGGGTCTAAAGGGTCTAAAAGAATGAGAAAGCAACAAAAACCAGTTTTCTGTCAAATTGATCCATTTGTTTTGGCGCAGGGCTGCGTCTTGTTCCAAACGTTCATGCTAATGACAGGGGAGGGAAGGTTGGTGACTCATATGTTTAACAGCACTGTCAACGTCTGCTCATTTTCAAACCCCCGCGTTCTCCATCTCTCTCTCTCTCTCTCTCTCTCTCTCTCTCTCTCTCTGGCGTATCTGCCCCCGCTCAATCAATACAGGTCAGCAATAATGTATGAGTCAAGCCAGGCATCTCTCAACAATCTCTGCATTCACTTGCTTTCCATATCGCTTTTGCGGCTGCTGTTAAACATCCTGCTTCCGTTTGTACTTTTTATGCATTTCACTGCAGCGTTCGGTGACATTTTACGTATTGCTTAAATCTTAAAAGCGCCTTCTTCCTACCTGACAAATGGGTGCTCTAGCAACACCTTCCTCTAAAAACATTACATTCTGTCTGCGGAAGGGATAAAACGGTTAGATTTCAACACGTACTGAAACTAAAGAGCTCAATAAACCCGGAGAGCTACAGTGCCACTGAACAAAAGCGACATCAAATGCCAGACAGATACATTTGAGCCAATTACCTGCGCAGTAAGTGACCGGAAATGACATCATCATTTCCGGTCACTTGGTCAAAATCTCAGATTATAAAAGATAAAGTGTTATCATGGATAATCTATACTAACAAAATGCGCCACTGCCATTACAATGAATGGATAGGAATGCAACGCTCAATATGGCCGCTCTAGCTAAGAAAGCCCCGCCTTCCAGCAGAACGTTCCAATCGTCACTCGGTAAAGATTCTCTGGGGTGGGGTTTATGTAAGGCGATTGCCAGCCTGTGAGCAAAAATGTGATATTTAAAGCAATTTACATTAAGGCATTTGGCAGACGCTTTTATCCAAAGCAACTTACATTGCATAATCCTATACATTTTACATAGGTATGTGCAATCCCCTGGGATCCAACACACAACCTTGCGTTGTTGACGCAATGCTCTTACCACTGAGATACAGGAAAGCATGTTAAAAAAAAGGAAAGCCAACCAACGTTATGGTAAAGTCCATATAAAATGTGTTACATTAGTCGGACTCTTGACTTTCATTAAGCTTATTCTCTTTCCTCTTGGAGTAGGTTACTTTTTGTGATGGGTGTCAAGCTGTAAAAAAACGTATAAATAATACTAAATGAAGTTTATGACGGATTTGAGTGTTCTGACCGGTTCACAACGCCAAGATATGAAGATATGAAAGGTTTCTTGACATCAACACTCATCATACAAACCTCAACGATGGTGACAGTCATCAGACTAATTCAGATTAACAGATGAACTGCAATGCATGCTGGGAGTCATGAATACGTTTTGTACTATGAGTGTTGATCGTTTCTATTGTTGAGTTTCATAAACAGATTTTTGATGTCTGATTGATTCACCAATTTAAAGTTTTTTTTGTGTGTGTATTTATGTCAATGCAAAGAAGTATAAAAAGTCATAGTACCACTGCTTTAATCTCACAATGTATTATTAAACATTACTCATAAATCAATAACATAATGCACTCATGAGCAATTATTTAGGTAACTGCACAAAGACTACAATTATTATCGCCCGATCCCGATGGATCTTAGTTTTCATTGCCTCATCAATTGTATTTTAGCTCACTATTATAACAGACAATGAAAACGTCCAACTAAAGCAAATAATGATCTTTTGTTGAAACTTCACATTTTTTCAACATTAATTGCGGTTGAAAAGTGATGTTGATTGAAAGCTGAAAATGGGAAAATGTTCCTTTGGCAGCCCAGAATGTTATTCTCACACTACAATAAAAAGACACAAAATCCGAAAGTTGCACTTTGTAAAATGATCTTATTTGATCCACTTTTTGATCATTACAAATAAAGTATGTGGTCTTGAAGAGGATTCTTTTTTCTGTCTCTGTCTTGACCGTCTCATTTGGACTCGGTCATGACTTGGACTCGAACCACTTTGGACTTGACTCGGACTCAAACCTCTTTGGACTCGGTCTCGACTAGTCCTGGTCTTAGACTTGGACAAAGGTGGACTTGACTACAGCTCTGCGTTGCAAACATGGACGTGATTTCCGTAAACGGTCTTTGGTGCTACGATAGACATAGGCTATTCACGACAGTATTGTCTCGACACCAAGACATCCTTCTCCGTTCCTCAAATACATCAAATATTAGCCTTGTATATGCTATGTATACATTTCTAAATATTCTTTACTCAACTAAACAAGGTTTACAGTGGAACCCTGCAAGGGACAGCCACAAAATTTGAAGATAAAAATGATCATTAAAGATCAGTACAATACGAAACCATTTTAAACGGCCAGTACTACAGAAGCAAATGTGGTTTAAGAGCTACGATGACACAGGTACAGTATCCATAACATCCACACCAACTTCCTATAATATTCGCTGAACTTTTTCTTCCCTGTTAGGTGTGCTTTTCCATCTCTGTATTTCTCACTTCTTTAAACCATGTCTGTAGCCCTTACTCGAGTGACCCTTCCTCTCCCCGCCTCACCCGCTCACTCCATGCTAATAATACGATAGGAGGCTTTTTAGAGACAGAAGTCATTCTGTGCTTTTCTCTGGCTCCACATGCAGTCTAAGATGGGCACACAACGTGCAGCGTCCCACAGCGAGAACCAACACGGGCGTGGAAGGATTACTGCCGACGTGCAACACATGTCTTTTCATTAAAAACAAAACTGAATCCCGTGAACGTGGTCCGGGTCGGCACTCAGCCCCTCGCTCTCAGCTGCGGACGGCACATGTGTTAGAGCTGCCCCGCTGTTTTAAAGTGTTGTTGGTTATGAGTATTATAGAGATGGTGTATTACTGGTGAGACGGATTTAATTAAGCGTGACGAATCAAGTGATGTAGCACTTCATGCTAAGACAGAGCAAGACGGATTAAGAAGTCATGTGGGAATTGCGAGAGTCAGACTTTAGGCCATTGAGTTAAAGCAGCAGTTAGTACGGTCACGTTTGAACAGAAATTGAATGCGCAAGCAGTATTTAAAACCTTAGCAAAGATAAGCAGACACACAAATGATTGCTTAATATAATAATATAATTATACTGGCTTTAAAGGCATCTGATTCTAATGCACATTGCATATCTCTCACGGGGCAAACAGTTCAATATGAAGCATTAGACACTATCAGTACTTTTCAGTATTTATTAAATTCTATTTAAATAATAATTTGAATGAATATGTGCTACATATGAAGAACGATCTAAAGCTTTCTTCGAAGTAGACACCAAAACAGACCTTTCGGTATAGATGTGTAGATTAAATGCCTTCCAAATCAAACATCTCATGCCAAAAATAAGGACTGTCACGATATCAGACTTCCCAGAAATAGGGCACAATGTACTGTATTAATATGAAGGAATTTTCCGTATTCATTTTTTACAGTTGTTTAACATGTATTTCACATTTTGCACTGCATTAAATTACATTTTAGCATTAACGGAAATGTCCGTAATATAAAGGAAAATTGACTTGAATTTTCTGCCAGTACTTTATCCCTTTTTTACGGGATTTCTCTTTCAGTGCACTGCACCATTATCATGGCCAAAAGAATTCAATATATTGGATTTGTTTTATGAATACATTATTCTACTTTGTGTTATTGCACACTCAAAGTACAGTAGATTGTATTAGGGCCCATTCACTATTTGGCTTCTTTTGCGCGAGAACAAGTTCGTTATTTCAATTGTAGAATCGCACCAGGCGCTTGCAAAGAGGAAGCAATGCGGTCGCGAGGCACACACATTTTCTAGTGCCGCATCGAGATGGAAATATTTCAACTTATCAGAGTGCCACGTGTGGCCCGCGGGTCATTTGATAAGATAAAGTGACGTTGCGAAATGTGAATCGCCCCTTATGCAAACTTCCATATGACTGGTTCACTAGTATTGTAATCACGACAAACTTGAAGGCAAAATAAACTCATTTATAATCGTAGGAAAGTCTTATTAAAAGAGACGGCTCGAATCAATATCTAACCCTCCATTTTTACCAACACGCATATAGTAAAGATCAAATTTACAATCTATGTGCGCTTTTTGCACCCATTAGTTTTTTGTACCCACCTTCATAACATTTATATTTATAAAGGATCTTGTTGTATTAATATTGCATTAGGAAATCAGCAGAGGTAAGAGCAACAGTAAGTGTTGTACTCTCAGCGCCTGGCGATCGAAAGCATCTTTTCTGGAAACAAGCAGCGGAATTCAATCAGTTGACCTACTGGAGATGAGAAAGAAACTGAAGGACATGGGGGGGTACAACAGACTGTAAAGCACACTTTCAACCGCCAAGGTCTGGCTGGCTCGATCACACAATAATTCCATCTCTGAATGAAAAACAAATGTGTTTCTTTAACTGCATTCAACCATTTAATGTGAAGGTTAAAACTGCAATGAGCATGAATAAAACAAAACTGTAAGAAAAGCTTCAAAACTTTTGACCATGAATTCTTTATTTATATTAGTTATACATGCATTTATGTTGAAGATATCAAATCTCAAACTATGAAAATCCATTAAAAAGCCTTTATCGGAAAAAACTAAATCGACCAATCAACAACGGCGTAAATTCCATGCCTCTCCGTGAGCTGCACATGGATTTATTTGAGCCAATCAAATCACGTGGCGTCTGACCAATCAGGAGTTGCAGGGGGCGTTTCAAACTTCTATGCTATCTATTACTACCACAAATACGTAAATAGCATAGAAAGGAACTTTGAGAAGTTAATGAAAGTCACACGTCATACGGCTGAATAGTTATGCTTAATGCTCATATAGATGTTGCTTGCGTAGGATTCCTAGAAATAAGTGAACATTGTAGCATGAAAAATGATGCGTTGATCAGGCGTACAGGTAAGTAACAAAGTGTCACATTTTAGACATACGCCCGAGATGCCATATTTAAATACTAATAATGCACTATAACGTATAGGACAATAGTATTTATTAGTGAGTTGAATGTTGCCACAGGTTTTGTAACTTTTATACAGCGATCCAGTGGGAAACTTAAACTTATAACAGTTTTTATTATACTTATATGGCATATATTTGTGTTTAGTTATACTGTGAGCCTTTTTACTGCTCAAATAAATGTCAGCAACAGTACTTAGTGCTTGTTTGTGTTCCCAAATGTTCCTAAATATAATAAAATAAATAAAAATATAATATTCTGTGAAGTTTATATATGTTTTATGCATTTATTTATATTTTAAATATGTGTCTTGTTTTTTAAATATGTTTATATGTTTTTGGGGAAAGATGACCATGTAAGAAACCATATATGGGAACTTCATTGACATTGATTTGCAACATCATTTATTTTGTAGAATAAAAGACATTTACTTCTGACACCATTACTTTTCCCGTCCTAACCTACCAACGTTGACACTATGTGTGATGCATTGAGAATCATGATTCCCTAACACAAAATTGAACCACGAGAAACATCTTGTTATTGATCCGAGACATGTTCCGTCTTTATTATCCTTCAGCCAATCCGAAAGCAGTGGCTCTGTTTTGATGGTACAGCTGTCATAGCGGCGCATAAATTCTCAGAGCCATTTGCGGCGGAGGTGGATAAATGGATGTGAGATTGTTCCATGAAAGAGCCAAAGAGCTGCATGGCAGCAATTCACCGCCAGCTCATTAAGAAAACACGTTTCTCATGTTCTGCAGTGGAATAGAGAGGCGTGCTGATTATATTTTCAATGGATGACATTTAAAATCAAATTTTTCGCTGTTTTCCTGCTCGTCTCTTCCTTGCGCTCTTTCTCGGGCGTCAGGTAAGAATACAGCTGATGCATAGAGATTTGTGCTTTATGATATGTTATGGATGTAATGATATCACAATCTCACGGAACGATAATACCTTGGTGTGATGTCCGAGGTGCGGTATTTATCAATTACAAAATAATTACAAACGACAAAAAGTGCCATAAGTGTTCAATAAACACTGCAATGATGTACAAATGAACCATGTCATATCATAAACAACCAGCACCAACTTGACCTTGACAGAGGTCATATCTTTTATATCGTCTAACATTCTCTATGTTAAAGGCCCAGAAGACCTATCAGTTCATGCAGTGGTGTGATGTGACCACCAAGATAATACTGAAACGATTTTTGCTATTGCGATACCATTAAATTTAAAATACCAAAAAATAACATAAAAAACATATTACATTTACTTTGATAAAATCATTGCATATACAGTATTATAAGTATGTACACGATTTCCTGATCTAACTTTGAATACATTTTTTATTGAATTGAAATGACTTTAAATAGATATGTTCCATCAAGAAAGTAATATGACAGAAAAGTAAAACTAGTTAAAAAATAATCACACAATAATGAAAAAGTACATTTTCATTTATATGCACAAATATATTTAAATAGATGACAAGCGAAATGAATCATGTGTGTTCATTATAACAGCAAAATGCCACGGAGGGTTTTATGAATGATTTTATGTGATCACTTGTTTAGTTAAACAGTTTGAAAGAATTGATATGTTTGTAGATCAGAGACTTCATTCCAACCACTAATCTAATCCCACTCTTTAAAAAACAGTTTAATTTAAGAACTAAAAATCATGGAAATACTCCACATAATATCAGCCACAAAATGACTGCAAATGTATTGTGAACATTTAACACATCATCTACTTAAAACGGTGTTTGTCACAGCTGAAACACATACTGTTATATAAACTGAACTGTGCTTCTGTTAAGTCTGTACTCAGTAAGCGAGATGGATATTGTGGTTTTACCTCAACATGTGGATGACATTGGTGGGCGTGATGAAAGCTCGGCCCTGCGGATCAGGGGATGGAGAGCAGCGGGTCTTCTGACACAAGCGGACTAATGCACATCCACCTGAACGCCAGTGAATATCTGAGAGCTCAGGGTGAGACGAGAGCGTGCCTGCTGCAGGACAATATCAGATTCACTCGCCCTATCAAACCCGTCGGAGAGTGTTGATGTTATTTGTTATCTCCTGCATCCTGTTTCGTGACAGACAAACATGTAACTAACCCGCAAGGTTATGTAGATGAACCGTGATCACAGATGGCTTTCTCTGATTTGAGGAGACTTTATATAACACTCATATGTTCACATACCAATATTCAGAATATCGTCGCTGTCTTTCAGAAACCCTGGATGTCCAAATTCGCAGTGTTTCGGGAAATGGAAAAAAAACGCTGTACTTTTAAAAGTCAAAGTTGACAAGCACTTTTGAATACTTTTTATTGGTTAGATGTTCACAAATGCAGTGACAAACACAAAGGGTGAATAATGATGATTAATGGCCATCATTTTTTTAAATAATGGAGATCATGTAAATATCATATGTAGACAGTAAATCATTTACAAAAATTCATTAGTTTTTGCTGTGGTATGAAAATCATAAAATTATCCTATTTTAGTTTGACAAGAATATTAATAATATACATTCATTATTAGTTCAGTTTAGTTTTTCTTCTAGTCTTGAACCTAGTATTGAAAAGTTATGAAAATGTACAGATATTATTATCAACTAATGAAGTTTTAGACAGACACTTTCAGACTTTCACCATTATTAAACAATCGTCTAATTCTTGTTATTTTAGATACGCACAATTACACAACTGAGCACATTTAACAGAAAGTATCTCAGTATTAGAGATGCGCCAATACAGTATATCGACAAATCATCTGTTTTTTCACCCTAAAAAAACGACCTATAGTTTAAAAACAGCCGATGATCAAGGCCGATTTATCCTGTCAGTCAAATACACTATACTCTGGGTATAGAAAATGTTAAGAAACATCAGCAGTTTGATGCTCCATATTAATACACATTATATCAATTAATAACATCCAGAAAGTTAAGAAATATGAATTTAATCTTCAGAATTGGCATCAGTGGAGAAGTTTAGTATCGGTGCATCTCTAAACATTATCATATTAAAGGGACGATTTACAAAGAAAATTTCATATTATAATTTGTGACATTCAATTAATGGTGCAACCGAAAAAGTATGACCCTTTTGCACGAAATTAAGCTTAATCCTAAAACAGACAAATAATTGCTATAGTCACAATATTTTTTATAAGACAATTAATCGTCAGTCAAATTTCATAACCGTGACAGTCCTAATGTACCATGTCATAGAAAAACATGAGTGTTGTGTCTCATTCTCGCGTCCTGCTCTATTGTGACCCGTGTCTATGGGTTCTGTCAATAAACAGCTCCCGAACTTTAACACGCCGTAAACTCTGAGCTTACGTACACCATACGCCGCTGATCCACGATTACCTTATCCATAACATCTTATCAGGGCTCTCGCAGGAGAACAGATGCTCGGGCGGCTCTTGCCCCGAATTGTCCCCGAGCGATATGCTTCCAAATGGCACAGGCGTGCGGGCAGGGCTTCTTAAACTGGCCGCGTTTATCAAACGCGTTGGATGTTGTACGGAGACAGAAAATAAAGGATGCTTTGTCTGGCAGTAGCAGGATTTTGATTTATTCTTGTGATTTAAATGATTTGTTAGGTAACGCTGCGTGTAGGTCACATACAATCTCCAAACAAATATGACAAAATACACTACAGGTTAAAGGTCATTTAACATTCCCACGTTTATTTTTTTATTTTTGTAATGATCTGACTTCCAGAGTGCCAAGCTAAAGTGTAACGTGCCTGGTCAGGTCAAGTTGGGCTAAAAGCGGCTGGTAAATCGAATGCATGTATCTGTGCTAAAAGACTTCAGACAAGAATTGGCCCCAGAGAGGTTTACAAGCTCTCTGCAAAACAAACGCACCTTTCTCAGATCTCCGTATCGCTGCGTACAGACACCGAGGGATCCGGTGGTCTTTGAAGAATGAAGTAGGTCACTTTTTTTCGGGGAGCGCAGTCCTTGAATTAGGAAGGCTGTCAGAGTGTTTGCTCCCCTGTGGCTTCTTAAAAACCCCAGAAATAACCCAAACAAGCCTTCGCATTTATCAGGATGACACCTCTCTGTCGGCTTGTGATTGTGGATGGTGGACTCAATAAATCTCGTTGGATCGGGCTGTTGGTCCTTGGGCCCTCCTACGCATCCCTCCTACCAAATCATGCCCATCGCACCTGGAACCCTCCAGCAAGGAGTGATTACACCTTACAGCCTGGAAATTGAACTCTCGCTGAGCACCTGCGCCGAACGAGACCTACACACACTTACAGCACATCTTGAAAGGAAAGAGCTTAAATCATGAATTAGGGGCATGACCTCACACTTAGAGAACAAACAGAGTTAAAGGTGAAGACGTGTCATTTTTTGCGCCACTAGTGGAAACAGACGGAACTGCGATCTGTCTGTTTAAGCAACTGGAACGTGACAGATTTAAGAGATTGTGTTTGGTGAAGCAGTTACTCTTTATTTGACCAATTACTAACAAGGTGTTTGAAACAAAAAACTTGACAACACAACCTTTAAAGTCAACACAACTCAAAATGGACCCCATTTACTTTCGTTATGTACATTTCTGGTCATATTGTCCATCATTCATCCGTGCAGTCCTTGAAAAAATGTTTGCAATCTTTTATCAGAATGACTTTTCACTTTCACAACTCTTCTCCTCAAACCAGCCTCCCAAAATTTCGATTTGTCAAACTCAGATTCCATCCAATAACCTTCACATTGATCAAATCAAGGCTTTTTCTCACTGAACAAAACGTTTTACTGTGAAATGCGTCCGTCTATTCCAATAAAATATACCACAAATGCTCATCAGACGCATCCAAAACCAAATATCTGTCTGGGTTTCCCGAAACCTTCGTATCACTCCATCGTTATTAAGACTATATCACTACCACTCTTAAGGTATAACTTAAGAATGACGTAGCGCTAAGAAGGTTTCGAGAAACCAAGCCGTTTGCTTTATAGTCGACCGAAGGCAAAGAATGCAACCAAAACCACTGCATTTTACAATAAGATTGCATTTTGTTAACATTAGTTAATGCATACGTTAACATGAACTTCTTAAAAGATATTGAGAGCGTTGATTGATCTTAGTTTATGTTATAATTTCCAAATGTAAATCAAAAGTTAGCAACGTTGTTGGTTCAAGTTGGCTGACGTGTTTGGCGATGTTAACAACCCAAAACCTTATACTACACATTAAACCCAATAGCTAGGAGCATTCATTCTAAAAAATATGATTTTATTGATATATTTTAGTGTGATTATATATGAAACAACCACAGTAATGTCTACTACATACTCCTAGCGTATGCCAACAGTTTGTGTCTCATTTGTGTCTACTTGTATCCCCCCTAAAGACTTTCGAGGGGACCAAACACCTGAGACAAATATGACACAAAATTTCCGTCTGGGGAACCGTGGAACACACGCCTGTCCTCACAAACACACGTTCTCTAGCTGTAATTTCAAATTCGCTTAAGATCCGCCGCTAAATCACAGGCTGTCAAAGGCCCATTGCCAAAGTCAAAGCTGTTTAGCGGTGCCACATCTGTGTTCCCTCACAGAGGATGATATAAATGTGACAAAGCCTGACATCTTCGTTTTAGGACAAAGGAAAGGCTGGCGAAGAGAGTAGACGGGGAAATGGCGGAATGCGAGGTGATGAGAGGGACTTACGGATGACGGGAGAGTGAGGGATACAGAACGCGACACACTTTCTGCCTTATTTACGCGTAGCTGAAGCTATGACAGGTAATTTGGCCGAATTCTCCACAGACCTCACGGCAACAGACGGTACGAGGATAAAAAGAGAGGGAGAGCTGAAGGAGCGCGGCACAATGGAGGTGAAGGTGGAAATGAGCCGGAGAGGACGTGTGCAGACTGCCTGACGTTTCGCCGGCTGGAGGAAAAAAGGAAGAAAGCAAATGGGTTTCCAGATTTCAATCTCGAGTAAAGCTCTGCTTGTGTGTGTGTGCGTTTGTGAGAAAGAGAGAAAGTCTTGCTGTTGACAGATTCCGACAATTTTATTTATCACTAGCAGAGAAAGATATAAAAAGCTTTTTAATTCAATTTCCTTCCTCCAGTTTAAAAGGGAAAGATCACTTCGAGAGCTCAGCGGTTCTTAAATAGTGGGTCACGACTTGAAAATGAACTTCAGGTTTTTCTGATGGGGTCACGGAGGTGAGTGAACCGGAAAGTGGAACTAACAATAATTTAGTTTGTATTATCTAAAATAAAATGTTGTGTTTGCAAAGTAAACACTTATTGTACTTAGAGTGTTTGAATTGTTAACTTTATATTTACGGTCATTTCAATTCAATAGTTAAACTAATTCATCCAATTCATGTGATGAAATCTTGTTAAAACCTTAAATAAATCAATGAAAAGGTTAATGCAAACGTGTGCAAAGTCGAAGAACTGTCCGTTTTCCTTTATTCAACATATGTCATGGTTATAATTTAAAGGGACAGTTCACCCAACAATACAAATTTTGCCATCATTTACTCAATTTCATTGTTCTGTTGAACACAAAGAAAGATATTTGGAAGAATGTTAGCAACTAATATTTCTTGGACATCCTTTACAGTAGAAAAATGACAATGGTAGTCAAAAGTGCTCCAGAACTGTTTGTCGTCCTACATTCTTTAAAATATCTTCTTTTGTGTTAAGCAGAACAAAGACTGTATAAAGCAATGTTTCCTACTATGGTAGTCGATTATGGCCAAGAACTGTTTGGTTACAAGCATTCTTCCAAATGTTTGTTCAACGAAGAAATTTATTCAGATCTGGAACAACTCAAAGGTGAAACGGTTTCATAAACAGCTAAAAACCACTGGATGTGGTAAGAGTTGATTTATGCAGCTTTCGCTCCCATCGCTTAGTTAATATCCGCCCGACATCATCCGTCTGTGTCCTTCTGGAATGTATTTATAGAATACTCCCTAAATCATAAAGCAGTCGACTGCCTGTCAGTGCTAGCGGCCAATTAAAACGTACTTGTTAATAGGGCACAGGTTGAGTTTCTGTGGAGGCGTGATGACTTTATTCTGCCTGTCTGCGAGAGAAACGGAGAGAGATGGAAAGAGAGAGACAGATGAAGAGATATAGGAGATGAATAGACAAGCCTGAGGCGGCTGCCCGTCTGCGTGTGCATTACTGTCATATCTGACTCACAGCTCCTCAGCACAGGTGACGGTCCTAAAACGACCTCTTCATCGCCCACTGTCGCTTTCACGGACGTCATTTAAGCGCAGGTGTCAGCAACCTCCGGTACGAGTGCCACAACTGTCACGCAAGGACACGAGGATTAGTTAACATAAGCAGAACTGGATCTGTAAATGAAGGCCGAATTTTATCGTGACACAGTGTATAAAAAAAGCAATGATGCTTGCAGTCTGACTGCGGCAGTGAGGAGAAAGTTCAAGATAACTTTTCTCAAGAAGCAGGGTTTTACGCATTTGTTTCCGTTAGTTGGTTGTTTTAAAAATGTCAATAGCATCACTTTTGCATGTCAAACACTTGCAGTGGTTGTTATCCTGACATGTTAAATTTAGCTGCACTCCAACTGAACGTTGACATCAGACAACGTGGAAAAACCCGACGGAATTAAACTTGCTCACTACCACACGTGCACACATACTGCATAGTTGATCTAGTTTTTGCTGTTAGAAAAAGACTTGATGTTGCCACGAGCAATGTTTTGAAATTTGACACGAAAAAAACACGCTGACACTCAGAATCACATCAGTCGAAGAAGAGCTACACGATAGATTGTGACATATAGCCTATAACTCAAAGAGAACAACTTAATTGACTGGAACACCAGTGCAAGAAATGCAGCAAACTGTAAAAATAATACATAATGAGGCGGTCATTTGTATTACTTATGCCAGTTCGGTACAACACCAAAACACAAGGTTAAAAATTGACTTTCATTTCACGCCTCCCAACCGCTTGTGAACTGAGAAAATCTACAGTACAAGCACAGATCAAAAGATTTGTTTTTCCATGACAGCTTAGCTAAATTCAAAGGTCGACAATATACGGTGTAACAATGTTTTGCGATACAAGAAATACGTTATGTATTAAAGAGCTATAGTGATTTTATCATGTACGATTTGATGTCTGTTCACTTCTATCAGTTGAGCTGTGCATGCATAAGTGAGAAACCTGTTCAGTTTTTATTAATTTACATACGGAGGGTATGATTTACCCTTGAGCGTCACTTTTTCTATTTATTTCAAGTTGTTTAAAACAATATAGTCGTTTGAATCTTCATTTAGTTTTTAAAGTTTCGTTCAAAATATTGTGAACTCAGTATGGTGTACGATCAAATCGTGAGCCTATAGTTACACCCCTTATTGACACCAAAAAAGAGGATTGTGTTTTCTGCCCCTTTCATTTAAAGAAAACATAATCAAATGGTTGACAGCTTTGAAATCTTTTTGGTTTCACCCATAATTTACACAACTGTTAGTGAGCTACTGAAGCAAACTAACTGTGGCCACACATTTCATTTTGCGGGCATCTTCTGACACAGAATTTCGGCGCTCTTTTGGTCCACCTTTGGTCCATTTGCACTCCAAAAACATCCCGCTGAGCTGCCTGCCCTCGGCCTCAACGCGACCAATGCATCTTGCGACGCTGAAATACCGAACAAAGATATGTGAGCAAAGAAAATCTATAGAGCGCTCGTAAAGAGACATAAAATATACAGCGGCGCAAAAATGAGACTGTTTCTCTGGTCTACCCAGCGCCCGGTACAAACAAAGCGGACCGGGAATGGTGACAAATGAAAAACAACCATAATAAAAAATAATCAGGAAAGACGAGGGAACATCGCCTCCCCTGCATCACTGAAGTATGTAATTGTGCTATAGCATACTAGAGAGCCCCCGGAACAAAACACAAAGCAGCCGTAAGCGCCCGAGACCTGCGGCGGGGAGCTAACTATATGGATTTGTACTTTAGTAGTCCATTTATTGGCAGTAAAAGGAGTAGGCTAGAAAAAAGAGGTTTTATAGCAGAAATGGGAGCTGTAATTATTGAGATGGCTTTGGGGAAATGGCTGCTATGAATTTCAGACTCTTTTGTCAATATTTTCACCCAGTTGGATGTCATTGTTTATTGCTATTATAAGTATTCCAAATGATTCGTACAACGAGGCTGCTGCGCTTGTCTGTTGGCGTTTCAAGGACTTTTCGCCGTCTTCCTCTTTTACATCCTAATCAGGGTGAGTTACATAAGGTTCAAATAAACCTTGCGTAACAAATCCTGTGAGACTCGGCTATAGCTGCATGCTGAAATAGGAGACAAAGAAATGTTGTTTTACACACTAAGTTTTACCTGGCTCCAGATATAAACTTTAACAAGCACGTATTATTCTCAATTAAAATCATCTTTACTTTGGCCAGGCAGTCGGTATAAAATCTGGTCGACGAATGTTTTGGTTAAGAACCGCCCACTTAAACAGTAAAATATAGTCTGACTAACAGTTTTCACAATGATTCATCCATAACGCAGAAAACAAAGTGGAATATACAGTTTTGCCTGCGCACATCAAGTTCCAATACACGTCTGGAATTACGTACATATTTGATCCCACTGACTTTGCAAACTTTGGCAGATCCATCTATTAGTTCTACCTCAAAAGTGCTCATTGCAACCATGCTTCACTTCGTATGCGACTGGTACACAACATGAGTCAGCTCAAAATACTCCTAGAACGCCTTCAAGCTATCACGCTCCGTGTTGTTGAGACTCGATTAAAAACAGGCAACACAAATCCTGCTGAGTTTTATCTGAAAGTCGCAAAGAGCCCCTGAAATAGGTTTGGTACACACTAACCTGCAGTCGAACTCTACATCTAACATCTCACATTGTGGTTAACCAGTGGCGTCATGAATCCGCTGATTAGCCATTTTTCCTGTCAACTCTTGGAATAATTGGCCCCAGAGTCGAGAGTAACATTAACCTACGCTATTCTTAACCAAACCTAACAAATGCATGCAGATACAGCCGAGGATAGCGAGGAAAGAAAAACAGAGCAAGAAAATCCATTTTCATGAATATTGGATTTCATTAAAGAAACCCAAGTGATTGCTCTTTAATGACCCAAAATCCACACGCATGAATTTTTAAGCAGCGGCTGGTTCTGTGATACGTCTGGAGGCGTGCGAAGAAAAACAGCAAAGGAAGTAGGAGGCAAAGGAGGCAGAGGAGGTCTCGAGGGGGGGTGATACGCTTCTGAATGCAGAGGATCTGTGGTCCTGATGATGCTGGACTCACTGGTTTTGATGGGAAAAGGTGCGGAGAATAATGAAGGAATCATTAGAACGGTACGTACTGGTTGTGATTCCAATTACGCCAAATGATTATGGTTTCATTTACGACTCCATTAATTCTATTAGCACTTTTAAGGATTAATTGGGTTTTAAACTATAATCAAAACAATACTCTCGTTTCATTAACAGAAGTAGCACTTAACAACAAAAGCGTGCAAATGGATATAAAGTTTGAACAACTTTACCATTCTAAAATGCGGAGGAAATTGTCTGGCTACTATTGTTGTGTGCGAGACGATCCAACAAAAACATGCCAGAAATAAGATGTTTCTTGTTGCCAAACCAAAACTTTCAAACCGAAAATGCAGTTTTCAATGCCACTAGTAGCACTTAATAGGAATTCTCCAAAAACTCACAATGCCTTTGGGCGATAATAACAACGGCAAACATGAAGTCCTCAAGAAAACTCCCTCCCTGGTTGCGGCAATATGGTTATTTTGGGCAGTCATAACAAGCAATCCAATGTTAAAAGCACCACAGTGTGTTAAACGCTTTGGGGAAATCAACCAACGAATGGCTTTACCGGTCTCTGCACATTAAACTGAATGGAGAGTAATTTAGCATCAATAAAATGGTATCAACTTTAAGAGTACACTTCGTTTCATTTCGAATTAAATGTTCAGAGTGTATTACAGGTGACAGAGGACCTTCGTGACCCGACCGAGAACCAAAGAAGTGACCTGGGTACCATCCGCTCTCCTGACTGAGTTAAACATCTCATAGGCTTAGCAATAATAACTGTATTAATATTCCAGTGTCATTCTCATTAACCTCTACATGAAGGGGACTTAGCATGGAGACAGGCGGCTCTTATTACACGAGAAGGCAGAAAGATAAGCTGGATCTCGTCGTCTTCACGACATTCTGGCATTACTAGCCTTCCCAGAAGACCCAACCTGCCACAAGAAGCCGGCAGATGGTTCCGATGCCACTGAACTGTGCGTCTTCTTAAGTCCTTTTTGGACGGGACTAGTTTTCCCAGAGGAGCTCAGAGAAATGTGATGCACAGATGCACCTTGTGATTTTAATCCGGTCGCTATAAAACACATCTGTTTTTCAATATCAGAAAAAAATTATGAAAGGACAGAGGAATTCTGGGGTCCTTTGAGATCTGGAGAGGACTCTAGGTAAATGTTCTCTAGGTTTTCATTCTTCAAGTTGCATTTATTTTATTTTCCATCCGTGATCATATTCAAAATTCAAGCACATTAAACTGGCAAGCATTCAAACGAATAAAATCAAGCTTTTGTGCATTTTAAACTGTAAAGCTAAGGTAAGCAGACAGGAGACAGACTGCAAGCACAGGCGCCGTGTTTACCCGACCAGACGATACACAAACACAACCCATCGCCCATCTGAGGACCATCAAAACAGCTCAGGCCAACTGGTGCAAGCTCCCAATTTAATAAACATACAGTAGACCTGCAATGAGCCATAACATTAGCGCGGCTCGCCCCTGAACACGACTCTTTAAGTGCGTTACACAACACCGACACCCATGGAATATGACACTAACTGGGGTGTGAAAGTGCATGGACTCTGGTGTAATGAGAGAGTTCAGGAATAAACCTCAGACATCGTCGTTTATTAAAGCCGCCACTCCGCAGTGCGCTGACTGACGAGAATGAAGCGCGGGCACGAACATTAAGAGCGAGAAGAGTCTGACACTAACACGACTGAGTAAGCACGTTCATCACTCCTGCGATTTACTTAGGGTGCTCATCAGTGCTTATCTTACTGCTACTGCCAGAGTAATAAAAGTCAAGGTGTCCAAGGGGTTGATTAGAATTAAAATGCTTTTAGTTTATTTGTACATGTGAGTGACATTTATAATAAATTAAAATGCAAAAAGTCATAAAAGTTACAGTATGAGCGTAAACATTGACTAACTATTCCAGTTATGCTATTCACATAAACTGTCAGTCCCAACAGGAATTTGCAATCAAAATAGCTGATCTTGCAGCGGTCATTTTCAATCATTTTTCATTTATAAATATCTTTATAACGGAAAACGCATAGGCTTTCGGTCGAGGGAACCAGCCCGGCGCTTACTTCCGGGTAAGCCTACAAAAATAGATCATCTCTGAGCCTCTCCAAGGGGTTTTAACATTTGAAACAGTTAAGACTGTAAAGAAATACCTCAGAAATAACATCAAATAATCCTATAAGAAGCCATTTCATTGATTTAAACGGAACTTTAAGGAGGTTTACTATTTTTTGTGTGCAATAAAATACTACACACGGACATGACAAGGTGTCTTCTTATACCACCTGCCTACCAACCGCATGGCTCACGGCTGCGGATTACACAACTGACTTATTTAAAGACTACGGCCATAGACATGCCTACCAGAAATGACTACAACGCAGAAAAAGAAATCTTTAATTGTCCAAATAACTATGGTATATTTAAGAAGTCCACACATTGACCTTGCTTCATACAATCTTATTAACCAAATCATTTATGAAAAATGAGCGACTATATTCCAGACAATCTAGATATCCATAAAACAGTGTTCAGAGGTATTGATTCGATCTAGGGGCCATGTGCGTAGATTTAAATCAAACTGAGAGAAAGCCAATGACAAGAACGGTCCGCTGCAACTTTATACACCATCGAGACACATGACAGATTATCTCTGAGCACTGAAAAGATAAATATGTTTTTAAACGCGCGGTACATGCAACTGCTAAATGTTTGCAACTCAAAATATATCAACTGCATCAATATAAAATAAAACATAATGTACAATTGTTGTATTTACATCTGAAATATCTCCCAATGTTTTGTGTTGTTATGTGATATTTTATACAACGTTTGTCATACGTTATATAAGAAGAATTGCATCTCTGTCCGTGCTCTGAGAAACATATTGAATGTAGAGGTGAATGCACATGTTTTGTATTTGATCTTGAATAAGCAGCGTGCTTCTGAAGACCAGACGCATAGTTTAATCAATACTGGTAGTATAATTGTGAACGCAGGTTGTCGCATTAAAGACTTTCGCAAAGCAACTGAAAAGAACTGTGCAAACTACGAACCCATTTTTAAAAAGAGGTCTGTTGGCCTGGATGCAAGCTCCACATCCAGTGACAGACACAAAACAGCACTTTTCTATTCAGTAAATTTGACTGACTATAGATTGTTTAAAGCAACTACACTTTGGGCTCCATTCCATGTTAATTTATCATCATTTGGATGTTAATGCGATGCCCTCCTGAGGTAAATTAGATTTCACAACAATCAAGTTTGTAATGGTTCTCAATGGCTCGCTCCCAACAACCATGTTATAATTTATAGCTACAGTGTTATCAAGAAATACTTCACGCTCTATTAGTCAGCATATGTGGAATATTTGCAATAGCCCGTGTTTCGCCAGCACGGGTTGAAACACTATGGATTGAATCTCTATTTTTACAGCAGAGAATGCTTCGTAATGTCATTTTGTCAATGCAAGCTAAGCGTGATGGATCTCGCTCTCCATCTTTCAGGTCTACCTGATGGAACACGACGTGTATCGGTTTCACATTGCCCGTGCCTGAATGAAGAGGTCGAAGGTAAAGAGATCAATATCTATTGCGAGTTTTGATGGGCACAGTACACATGAAGAAACGCAACAGAAAGTTGCCAGGGGATCACGAAAAAGGCAAATCAGTGGAGTTATCTTTGTGGATATGGAAAGTGGCCTGTATGTAGTGGATCATTGACTTGTCAGCGAAATCTAGACCGCATCATGACAGTTTTTCCCAACATTAGGCATCTAATTGGCTTCTGTGAAGTTGCCATTATTGGTTAATGGATTTGAATGCGTGTGGCCCATGCAAAGGTCATAGGAGAGGAATGTCACAGCTTTTAGACTTTCTGTGTTAGTGTAAAACCGGTCAGATGTCAAGAGAATTTACTCACCATCAATGTTGTATTTTTCTTCTTTTGACAGACTGATATCAGCCTGGTCTATGAGTCAGATGATATTTGGAAAGTATTGATCTGCTCGGCTGATTGACAGAAGTTTTAGCTCCCTCTTGTGTCCATTCCAAAATCTTCCAACATAAAAATGCATAATGCATATGGATATTTGATAAGTTGAATTATATGAGTTCAGATAACATAATGAGCTTGTGTATTTAATTCAGGAAGTTGCATGCTTGTGGTCGAGTGTGAAAGAAGAGTTGAAGAAGGTACGTTGTGGCATTGAGAAACTGTAATTGCATACATAAATTTGACAATGTGCAATTCGCTATTAACAGCTGAAGACAACCGCGCTGCTGTATATCACACAGACCTCTGGAGGTTTGGGAGATATTGAGAAGATTTCCTACATGCCTCTAGACACTGAAGGTAATACCTCCTCATAATATAAGCTTGGGGAAGGACACAAAACGCTCCGTATCCAATAAATATGACTACAATCTTTAATGTCCTTGTTTGATTATGTGAATCGCGGCTACCGTGCAAAATAACCAAACATTAGATGATGTCATTTAAACCATGAATACAAAACACAGAAAAGTTCTCCCAATAAACGGCAGCTAAAGCAAAGCCTTTACGAGAGCAGTAAGAAAAGAAAGTAAAATTCATTAACCATGAATATCGCACTCATCCAAACAGGACGTAGTGCAAGAGAATTCATTAAGACATTAATTAGACGCTCAAAAATTGCCCTTTTGCTTAATGATATTTAAATTGAAAATTGAGAAATTTTGCAGAAGGCGGGTAATGCAAATTTGCACGCTCGTGCAGCAACCGTTTTCCCATTTTAGAGCTCGGAGACGTCAGGAGAACTGGACTGACACCAAAGGCGGTTTGGCTGCGGATCCGGGCACTGCTAATGACTGTCTTCACGTGCTTCCGGTCTGAGCTTCATCTTGTCATGTTTAAGGTGCTTCATCGTGCCTGTTGATAAAGAACACGAGAAGCTCACACCAAATTAGTGGCACGTCCTTGGGCGATAACACAGTGCCATCTCACTGCGAACTAAATTAGGGTAATGCAACATCTCAATCACGGTGTGAGATCTTCTACTTTCTCACAATTAAAGAAATGTCACGTTCCACCCTCCACAACACCTTCCTTCTTTAATAATGAAATATCACACACGGGCGAACGTGATCAAGATTAATACAATTCATCTCATCACGACAACAAGAGTCTTTTAGCAGGTTTTATGAGCTAATCCCATCTAAGATCTGTCTTTATCATCTAATGGGATGTTAAAAGAATGAATCACCTTATTTTTATCTCATTATTTACTGATCCCCGTGTCATTAAATCTTATTTGTCAGTATATCTTATGAAACTCTCATG
Organism: Barbatula barbatula; assembly: GCF_947034865.1. NCBI lineage: Eukaryota > Metazoa > Chordata > Actinopteri > Cypriniformes > Nemacheilidae > Barbatula > Barbatula barbatula. The sequence continues at coordinate 1,568,202 of NC_136775.1, forward strand.
CATAGCAACATGTTTTTCCAAAAAAATTATAAACACACAAACCTAGTCCATACGATTAAGCCATAAAATAAGCAACAGCTTTGTATGATTAATTGACAGAAATTTTCATTTAAAGTCCCAGTGAAATAAAAAATTACATTTCTTTTTTTTTCATGAAATATAGCAGCGTTAATAGTAAATAGCTAATCAATGCGGGTCATTTTCTTTTTAACATGAAAGTACCCTCATAATCTTCAGTTAAAATCTGCATTTTACTTTTTTTTATATGCACTTACGCCCTGAAATTACAATCCATCTGAAATGACATAAATTACACGGATTGGGCGGAGCATCCATTAACTCCTCCCCTTCAACTTTCAGACTGATGCTAGTCAAATTGCAACAGCTGTTTTTATACATCCAATCAATTCGCAGTAAAAAACGCAAACCTTATCCTTTGAAATTCCTTTTCACTTTGACATTCCGTCAGACTACAGTGGTAGAAACGGTCGCAACTTCCGGTTCACAGGGACTTTAAAGATGCTGTCTTCTCGTGCTTGGCAAGGTCATCTTTATTAATGCCGACTTTAAAGACCAGTCAACACTGCCATTTCATGGAAAACAGTGACGCTGTCATTCCCAGGCGCAGTGGCGCAAACAATGCCATGCCCGTGGGAGCCGATAGCCTTGCGGTAACGCGTTCTGACATATAGTGCTGTGGTGCTCAGGGTTACCCAAGTTCGAATCCCGACTCGAGGTCCTTTACCGATCCCACCCCTCTCTCTCCCCCACTTCACTTCCTGTCCTCTCTACAAAATGCCCCAAAATAAGTCCTAAAAAAAAATGCCATGACTTTCTCCACATAAAACACAAACACATGGGTCTGACATGATCCTGCCACAAGAATTGAAAATCAACACAAGGAGACGCAGGATCATGACGGACGCAAAGAAAAATCCTCCCCGTGCTCCACAGAAACAATAACAGAACTACATGAGGGTGAGTAAATAATGACAGAATTTTCATTTTGGGGTGAAATATTCCTTTAATACCAGCTTCTGATAGCTCGAAAATCCCATCTGCAACTTCACAGCTTGAACCGTTATCTCTTTAGCGCTTAAGCAAAAAAAGACATCTAGGCTATATAAATAAATAGAGAATGGACGGCAAAAATTGTGGACGGTATCTTCATTAGTGTATTATCACAACAGGCCCACTCGGCTTGTTGGAATCTAACAATGCTTGTAGCCTGAAGCAATTGCTCTATATCTTGCTGAACCGCAGCAATTTACATGTTTGTAGTTCTGGCAAATAATGGTGTCGTGCTGATAAGATTCTGATCTCTCTGTAACCTCGTATTGTGACTTTTTCCATGCAACACACCAGCTAGATAAGGGCAGTGTTTTTATTAAAGAGCCAAAGCCACTCATTACCAGTGTAATGCACACAAGCACCTGCTTGTTAGTGTCCAACACAGTCTCATAGGAATTTGTGACAGTGTCACGAACTGTTATCTATTCATTTGTGTTCACTGACCTGAATTCCCCCCTTTTTTCGTGTCAGTCTGCTCGAATTTTCATTCTAATGTATTTTAATATGCGATATCTTTGATAAGTACTGTATAAATATATATCTACGCAATCTGATGAGAATTCATACCTATTTTATAAGGAAGCTCATTCGTGTGAATTCCTATTTCCTACGATCTCATTGGTATGTATTTTGTGATTTAACTTTACCCCTGTGATGTTAGGTTTAAGGGCGGGATTTGGGCAGCCATATATCGTTGTTTTGGTTGTTAACACTCGCATCACCGGCCTCGCACCGTTCCCTCGCAGCTCTCGTCCCGCCCTGCTCGCCACATTAAATATGTACGAATTCTTTTGATATCAGGTTATAAATATATAAATGTTGAGACACACACAGTCTGTGTATGGTAAGTCGTGCTGAGTGACATTAAAAAAAGGTCGTGCTCACTGACACGAAAAATGGGTATATTCTTGTCCGGAGTCGCGTCTGGATGGATTGACATTTGAACACGAAGAATATATAAAGTTTCTTACCTCCGTAACACACAATACTGACGCTGAGATAATGCAAAACTGTTTAGGGTGTAAACAAACTGTGTATAGAAGTGGGCGGAATAAATAAAATCTTACATTGTGGGAGTCATTTTATTATCAAGATCTTCAAAATTCTACTGGAGATGTTTGTTAAATTGAGTTGAATACATTACACGATACATAAGAAAGCTACTTTATCTCATTTGATTATGTTTTATTTGGAGCTGCACAGAGCAAATAAATGGATTTATTTAAGAGTGGATTTTTGTGATGTTTCATAAAAAAACTATAATAACAGGTTGTCTTATTTGTCCTTACAAAAATGAAAGCATTGTGCTGGCTTCAAAAACCCGCCTAGCAAAGATAGCCTATAAATCACCCGTTTCAACGAATATTGGATTCAATATTTGCGTCAACTTGTTTTATTCCATTAAGGACTGGTTCGCATTTCATTTCATTCGCACTATTACATAAAATATGACAAAACACTAACCTACTTTAATGTTTAACCAGAAAGTTTGTTTTGGAATGTTTTTATTTTGTGCAAAACCTGTCGTTTTTTACCGGGAACACCACAGGTGCATTACTGGGGCCTATATGATTAACCGGTTCAAAAAAGAAACGCAAAACCAGTCCAAAATGAAAGAACAAAAGTTTAACAAAAAGATCAGATTCAATATTTGAGGATAATATACCATTTCGAGTGATTTGTAAGCTTTGATAGTGTGATTCTGTTCCATACTGCACCAAATAAATGCATTTGAAAACAATCTTTCTGTTTAGACATTAAAGTATACGAGTGTACTTTAGTATACTTCTTTTCAGTCAAAAATGAGGTGCCTAACTTTAGATGAATTAGGTCAGTCCTAAATGAAAGAAAATTAGTTGTCAAAAAGATTGAATCCAATTTTGGTGTTAATATTACATAACAGTATATAATACAACCCTACTGTTCCGTCCAAATGGTTTGTTATAGTTTTGCTACCCGATCGATCCTATTTATTGCTGATCAATGCCACTTTTACACACACACACACAGGCCATCTGTTGTTCTCTAAATTAGTGTTTGTTTACAAACTTTTCTGTTTAGTCCATTCATCTTTCTCTGTCTCAAGCCAGTGTCCTGTTTCTGGTTCAAGCCGAGTGATGTGGAATTGTGTTTTACCTGCGCTGGTCTTGTTCCTGTCTGGTGTTTTCTCTCTCTGTAACTTTGCCCTTTCTACTTCCTTTCAGTCTTTGCTTGAGGAAGAGAGTGTGAGGGAAGCGCCTGTTGAAATATTTATCGATCTGTGTTTTTGTTTCTCGCCGCTTTATTTATTTTCTTCTGTCTCTCTTGCCCTCCTCCGGAGCGAAGCATCAGGGTTCGCCGCTACCATCTGTCAGAGACAGAGGTGGGACTCAAACCCCTTATTTAGCATGTTGACCTTGCTCGGGTTCCACAAAAGAGAGTGAAAGATGGTTGGTGATGCAATGAGGATGGGAGGGTCTGCCTGAAGAAAGATGCTCTTTTTGCAGTCGTATACTCAAACAAACTCAAAAAGGACAAAATACATCATAAGCCACAGAAGAAAAAGACATGAAGGTCAGTAAATAATGATTCATCTTTTCATTTTCTGGCACTGTGTCAATTCACACTGTGTCTGATTTTTTGGCAGCAAACACATAATGTGTTTTCAACGACTTTAGAATAACGTTGAAACAAAATGGTTCATTTGGTTTCTTTAGCAAGAGTTGTAACAGATGAGGTGTGAGAACAGCAACACAAGCAGCTGCTACTGAAAGAAACGAGGTTCCGTCCTCATACCCGCTGCTACAAAATAACCATCATTTCACTTTCATTACAGGTCTGCTGTGCTGTAATAACTCAACATTAAAAATTACTGCCATTAACTTTGTGCACTGAGGCCTTTTTGTGTATATGTTCTGCAGACGCAGTCTAATGGACGCTTCTCCTGCCGTGTTACACATGTGAAGATACGTGTGTCTGTTAGGAGACACGGGTGGCATTAGCCTCGAAGCCGCTGTCATCGCTTCCCGGCCGAGCACCTTGTCTGAGATAATGAGGACAGGGAAAGTGCAAAGACCCTCATTCCTGTAGGTCCCCCAGGACAGAAAGCTCACTCCAATCTCAGCCCGTCTTCAACATCGCCCGCACGCTCACCAAACAGCCTTATTAGATTCTCCCTTGTGAAAAAGATATTTATGAGTTGTATGAATATCAACCTGCGCTGCCAATCGATTAATAATGTAATATTAAAACACCATTAACTGAAAAATCAATATGCATCAATATTGGCTGATGAAATCCCAAATGGAGATCAACAAAGACATCAGATGGTTGGGGAGGGATTGAATAGATATTGCTTTTAAAGTCTTTATATCATTTGTTCTGTTTTCATATCAGTCAACGAATGAAACACTGGCACAAACATTTGTGAATCTGTTCAAATATTCCTACTACACTTACTGAATTCAATCTGTCCTGTTTTTAACTGTTGTTAAATGGACACATGCAACAGTCGTCTTTGGCTGTTTTTTTAGCATTGTGTAGGTTTAGAAAGAAAAGAAACTGATAAGATTTCTTCAATCTTCATTTTTCTGAAGTGTCATAAATGTCACAAATGTGTCTGCGGTCAGAGTTTGAGAAGAGATGTCAACAATGTGTCAAACTGAGCTCAGATTTGTCAAAACTCATTTCTCATCAAATTGACCCAAATCCAGATGATTTGACCGTTAAAATCTACATTTTCGTTTTGTGTGTTTCAACCATTACACTCTTATTTTGTTTTTATTTCAGGAGAAACATCTGAGACTACGTTGACACTTAAAGAGTAACTATTACAATGTTCTTAAAATGACATGTCATGCAGTGTGTAATGTTGCTGTGTGTGAATGTAACCAGTTTGCCGGGTTGTATAGCCGGAAGTGAACGAATATCAAAGTTATTGGCTCACCGAACGAGTCGTCTGTCGTTCAAATTTCAGTTCCGTGTCGTATTTGCGACACTCGGTGAAATGCCCGCCTACGTTTCATTTGCGACGCTGCACGCGGTAAACCAATCACAGCAGACTAGACAATCTGACCAATCAGATCAGAGTAGGCCGACGGAAAGGAGGCGATTAGACAGATGAATCGCCAAACGAAGAAGTAAAGTAGTAATAACTTCCGTTTTACACCTTTTTGTACGTAAACTTGTTAAAGTCATAAACGCTTCATAAACAAATGATTTATTCTTTAAACGAAACAACTAAGAGATCCGTGACAGAGCAACATCTGAGCCATAACAGGTCAGAGTTGATGGTAGATTTCAGAAAGCTGCATTTATCTGGCCTACTTAAAGCTCGAGTGTTTCTGCACTTACATTTTCGATTCAGAAGGCCAAGCAGATACGCTTCAATAATGCACGCCGCCTATGCAACAGAGTGACTTACGGGGCAGTGAGCAAAACTGAATCATTTTACTAAAATTATTAACATCACTAAAGCACCATGGTTAACTCTCTGCTGTAGTATAAATACGTGTATTTGTTAATGTACCACAACACCTTCTCTACTGGAAATGCTTGAATTTGTTTTGTTGGTGGTGCAGGGCTACAACCGTGCGCGTGCTCGCAGCCTGCATGCGGACACATATTAATGCCATGCATGACTGCGTGTGTGCTAAGAATATTTGCGAGGGAGGACTGCGTGCTTCTCACCCCACTTACTTCTGCCTGTACCTCTTGAATAATCCCATGCCGTGTTTAATAAAACATGAAGGTTTTTTATTATTATGAGAGTGAAGTCGTGTCTTCATGGACATGTGAATGAGTTGAACTGGGAATTGCAGAAGAGTGACGAAGAGAAAGAGAGATGATAATTAAAGATGCTCACGAAACCTATTCTACAACCCTGGAAGCCTGTTTCATTGATAAAGCTTTCATTATTTTTTATACGCGTATATAGAATGGAAACTTTTGATGTTACAGTGTTTTTGGATGTTGAAGGATTTGGGTAAAGCCCAGATGCTCATTTGAGACCAGCTCTGTGCCTGCGGGTTTGGTCACAGTTGAAGCGGTCAGTTTGTCATCTTTCATTTATCAAAAGCCGGTCACGGAAAGGTCGATGTTTCTCTATATTCATTTATAATCCAATCGTTGGGTTTGTCTCCTTTTGACCAGACACTGGTCTGAAAACAAACAAGCATTTTTAGTGTGAACTTTATTTGAGCATTCTACGTAAAAACGCTTTTTTACCGTTTTATCGTTGAAACGTAAAATTCAAGGTTACTTTACATGGATTGAAGTCAAATGATGTACTTCCAAATGTTGTGAATCTGAGATTTACATTTTTGGTTAATCTTTAAAAAATATGATGTTTATTTTTGTTTGTTAATATAGTGAGACATTTATGGATTTTCTTGTGATCATAGAAGCATGTAATTCATCAAACTGATGATGGAATGATGAAGAAGAGTGTTGGAATGGGAATATATCCAGATGTCCAGGGCAGTCTTGTGTAGTTTCTCAATTTTAATAAGCAGATTCAGGTGTTTAGACGGCAGTGGTGGAGTGGTGATGCTGTACAGGTCCAGTAAAGTATGCCAGATCATGGAATTCTGCTGCATTTCCAACACCCGAGCACTCGGATCCGGCCGGCGAGATGGGGAATAACGGAATGCAAACTGCATTCAGCACAATTTGTTTGGCCGTGCTTACATTGCATAGTTTGTTTTTTATTGAATTGGGTGGTAAAACAATGCAGACACGTGCGTGCAAATAAACACCGCTTCAGCAGTCACAATATTTATAACTCCCCCTGAAAATGTTTACAAATCGGCCTCGGCTCGCCTGCCGCAGCAAAACATTTTAAGATCACCCGATCGCAAAAAAAAACGCCATCTGTCTTTCCTGTTTCCAGCAGGTGTAATAATCACAGAACCGACCCCGGGCTCCAGGCCCGGTGACTCGTCATTAATCTAGTGAATCAGCCCACCCCGGCGCTGCCGTTACGTCAACGGCCCCGTCCCACCGGACACCAGACCGCTCTCATGGACATCACACCGGCAACAAGACAGAAAGCTGAAAAGCACCCACGCCGCTCCAGAAAAAACACAGAGAGCCAAAGAAGGTTCACGGGCCAGGCCTGGAGAGCCACACATTGTAGTTGCGAGATTGGATTTGAAAAGAGAGCCAGTTTTGAAAGACATGGCATCTGTTTTGGCTGGCAGCGGTTGGACTTCGCTGCTCTTTTTGTGCCAGCCAACGATCTTGGTCCAGCAGGGGAAGAGGGAGATGAGCAAACATAGGCTGTGCACATTTACCCATCTGCCCCCTGTGTGTGGCATTAGCGGTGACAGCACGTTGTAATGAGCTCAACGAATGTGATTCACCTACAAACTGCTACCTGTCAACGCGTCTTCGGCTGACGTGATAATGTCATCGATTCTGGGGAGGTTGAGTAAATCACATGTTTCTGTGATGTATGGAAGCTCAATAATTTGATCTGTCAATCAATCACAGATCTCATTCCATCCTTCCTGTTTTCATCACGTGCGTATTTGCTCAGAAAAAAACAAACAAGGAGTATTTAATGACATTACTTTGGGACAAAAGATTCGACAAACATTATAAAACGTGGATGTATAGTCGATATATTGTTTGTTTTATTTGCATAGAATTGAACAGAAGCTTGGGCTTATACATTTTAAGGCTGTGATTAATCACACGACATTAATATGGCAGCCCTATTAAAAATCATTCCAAGTTTATGACTGTAAAATGAACGCTGCCGGTGTGGCGTTTACTCATGAAAGTAAATGCATAAAAAACATAACAACCACAAAGTCAAAGCAAACACATTGAAAGTGAATCAAACCTAAATGTGTACAGCATTCTGCAACAAATCTTTTCCAGTTTAGTTTCCAGATTATTTCATACGCGGTGCAGAAAAGGCTTCCTAAAAACAGCTTTCCTGAGTTTAAAAGCGCCTCACATTTGTCTAATGTAAATCTCTGGAAGAGAGTCTTTGCTGCTTGATTTTACATTACACAAACGTACAACAGTCCACAACAGCGGCTTTTGTTGCATTTCTATTACAGATTATGTTTGAGAGATCGCCAGATAGAGAGAAACTGCATTTCAAACTCAGCAAGATATAACAACTGTGCAAAGAGAAGCAATTACAAAAGAACAACCAAACAGAAGAAAGTACCAAAAAATAATACTAGTTTTGAGTTTCTTTTATGTTTGTTCATTTAGTTCATTGAATGTAATGATAGTAACACATAGAAGCAATAAAAGACAGATGCAAGAACAAAAAAAATGTGATCTCTGTAAAATCACCATCAATTCTCTGTCATTACGGGGCTGCCTCGGCTTCACATTTGGTATGAAAGCAATCCGTCCGCGTGGAATTGAACTGCAATTGATGACGTGTGATTTGCATCTTTGCACGCTCACGGTCACACATATTATGGTATATTTCTCATCATCTCTCGACAGCCGCTCGCCTTCTTTACAGCTTCTGCAATGCATCGGCAACACACACACGAGCGTTGTATGTGTTTAATAACTTTTAATACACATTAAAATGGATATATTCAACTTCAGTAGTTACTATGGATTCACGATAATACCGATACGGCCGATAAATGATAGCCAATGCTCACAGTTCAAATCCAGTACAGTTCTGTCTTTCTGTCGTGATCATTCACTTACGGCTATTAGCAAAACATTGTTGATGTAGGTACAGTATTTCTGAATGTGTACATTATAGGAACAAAAGCATATAGTTTGAATCAGACTGCTGTCTGAAGGCTTTCTGTCTTGAGACCTGAGAAATATTATTTTAGATTTTCAGGGGAAAAAAGAGAACTAACTGTTACTGTGCTTTCTGCATTGAATGCAATCAAATACAAGCAGTCCACTGTTTGCCTTTTGTTTCAGTCTTAGGGAATTTTATATTAATCTTTACATACTGTTTATCGGCCAATGTATCTTCCAATGTTAAAGAATCATCGGTTAATGTTATCAGACAAAATGTACATATCGGTGCATCCCTAATGATTACAGTAGTTTAACATTTGCTGCTACAACGAATGGATGATGATGATGATGATGATGTAAGCGAACTGCGTTTTGACCCAAAAAGTAAAATGTGAAAAACGACCTGCAGGGAGAAGTTAATAAAGTGAAAGAATTCAGACTGAGTCGACTAAAAACAGACCAAACAAACGTCTCTGTCTCCTTTTAAAGATCAGTCTTACAACATTTAAACATTCATGGCTTACGATCGCAAAAAGATGAATAGACATAATCAATTTATGTCTTTGATATTTTGTCCTTAACAGTCTGTTCACAGACCGCAGTCTATCGAAGCTCAAGCAAGACCACATACAGATACATCAAGCAGTCTCTGTGCTTCTGAAAGCAGCTCTGTCGGGTCAAGGGGAAAGGCAGTGGCATGTGCCGCTGATGTGTAGGTCACGTGACCAGCTCAAGGGGACAAAACCGGGGCACAGAACAAAACATCTTCCAGATACGGATGCGATGCCCATAACGCCGACTGCAGCATTTCTGAATACATCCCAATAACAACACAGACAGAACAAATGGAACCGAACACATTTTAAGAACAAGGACCCTACGCTTTAATGTAAAAAAAAACATTCTGTTGCGATGACATCAGATGACCAACAAATCAAAGGTGATGTCATGCTTTAATAAAAATATTTTGTGTGTATTTCTGTTTTCAAAAGGGATCGTGACTGTAGTACAAATGAGAGATGAACTGTGAGAGTCTTTTCATGCTTAAGGGGGTTTGAAGGTTAAAGGTGTTGAAAATGATTTCCGCCGTTTTGCTAACTTCAGCAACACGCCTTGCCAGCAAAACCCCCGAAAGACACACCAGCACCCTGAAAGTGCAAACCGATTCACGGACCGAGAGCCCAAACATAGTGATGCGGAACCCTAGCAGGTAAGAGGTCAACAAAAACACGAATGCATTTGGCAGCATTTATATATGAAATCTAAATCCCTGCGATATGAACCCACAACTTATACAGAAGATACAGAAATCCGAAGCAACAGAAGTTTGAATCTGTAAGATTTCGCATTTCAAAGTTGATGCATTTATGAAACTGCAGCTGTTGACAAAGAGCGAAATAAATTCAATGTGGCACAAATGGAAGAGCCTGCACGTCGAGTGAGTGTAAATGATGTGGTCAGTGCATATCAAATTATCAGACGCAGGAATCAATTTCCCTTGTGCAGAACTGCTGAATTGTGAGAAAAAGACCATAATGAGTTTCAGACGGATTTTCCCCTGAGCAAACATCATCAACAGTGTTGAGTCTGTAGTAGAACAAACTCTCGGGGTGTCTCGCTCGATGCATCCTCCCACCAACCCAGACACCCGCGCTGACACGCAAATTAAAAACTCCTGCTCCCTTGCACACCGCGTGTCCTTCAGCACATCCACCATGTTTCATTTGCATTGTTAAAAGAACGCTTTATGCTCTTTCACCCGATGATCCAATCCTGTATGACGGTCATGAAAAAATATTTCTTTTTTCAGATTTTCCACAAAATTGCACTGAACGGAGAGCTGCAATCAGAAACGCCAAAATGTTCAAACATTGATCCGTCCGCATTGTCGTTCACTAATGAAAATCCAAGATGATTATCAAGTTATTTTGAAGTCCAACAGGAGACATTCAATTAACACATACGCATGAACACACGAGACGGTGATTAACGGATAGCGTTCCCCGTCTGGTGCCAATGTAGAAAAAAACAATCCCTGCAGGGTAAGAATGATTAAACTTGTTTTCAGCGCCGAAAAAGTGGAATCAAATATCATTTCAAAGCAACTATTCCTCAATTCACATCACACTGAAAGCTATTATTCCACCCCAGATGCCCAAACATTCTCTGACAGATCAATAATACAACAACAGTACGCCCAATCCATACAAATCAGCCGGCGATACGTCTGCCTTTCTTCGTGTTTATAACAGGAATGTGAAAAAGTGGAGAAAGAGAGTAAAACCATTTTACATTTGTGAAATATCACTGTAGAGTTTCTCACATCAGCACTTTGTTTTAGAAATGTACCCGTCGTGCATCTGCATCATGCCTTTTTGGAGAAATCCTTATGCTCAAAAGTGCCAAGCAGGCCTGCCTGCTTTTATTTATTTATTTTCTTAACCAATATTTATATTTAATGTTTGTGGGGTCTTGAATATCAGCTCAAACGATCAATGCCATCTGCTGGCTCTCCTTAAAACAACACCCAAACAACAGCATTACAGTCATTCAACAGGACGCGCCGTACAGTTTTATCCAACGTTATAATGACATTATTTGATTAATAGGCCTATATGCCTTTCAAATATAATTAATGTTATTGTTTAAAAATGACGTTTTAAATATACTACATGTAAGGTTGTAGCCTAGTCATCACGTTGTTGTTTTAATAAAATAGAACAATAAACAAAATTAGTTTTGCATATCGGACACCAAAAAAAAAAGATTTGTCAGTATGGTAAAAATGGATCAATCTCATTGACTTGTTACACGCACGCACACACGCACAGAGAGAGAGAGAGAGAGAGAGAGAGAGAGAGAGAGAGAGAGAGAGAGAGAGAGAGAGAGAGAGAAAAGCCGTCTTGATGTTTTTTTCTCCAAGTGTTGATATGCAGAACTCGTATGTTGTGGAGCGCACTTGTCCCTATTCGAACACTCACATAACAAAACCCTTGCGTGGACACACACGCGCGCACGCGTGATTCATTGGCAGGTAGACCCCCGGAGCCGCATTTGTATTCAGCTCCAGGTCCGAGCAGAAGAATGAAACGGGAACGAGCGCGCATTAAGGAATGCTTTAGGAATTCCAACTTACCTTTCCACAGCAACGCCAGGAGCGCAGCGGCGAGCGCGCCTCGCACCATTGCGCAGCTCATGGTTCGAGTTTCGCCGACTGTTTGTTATTTGTACGAGGCAGTTCTTGCAGCAACAGTCCGCGGGCAGGAAAACGCATAAACCGTTCCTCCTTTTGCGCTATGCACGCGTCCGCAGTCCACAAATCTTCCAAGTGCGTAAAGAGTGCCTCAAGACGGGTCGGTTCTCCAGAGTGACCCTGCGCAAGGAGACCAAACACAATCTGCTGAAGTGCCAAAGGACGCGCAAATAAATGCCTGTGCACAATAACACGCGGAATTTAAGACTCGGCACGGAAGAATCCAAAATGCGTCGGGATGAAGGACTGAATGGGATGCACAGACGTTTTGTGGGAAGCTGATGGTCTCAGTGGTTCAGCATCACTGTGCATCAGTAAAGGCGTTTGAGAGCGTGCACCAAAGAAACCTTTGATTGACAGCTCAAGGAGAAATCCCCTCCACCAATCGCGGGTGGGCAAGGAAGGAGGCGGTGCGCGAAGGAGGAGACTTGGCCAATGGTGAGCGCGTACGGGGCGGAGATAACTGGAGCGCTATGATAAATATAAGGTGATTTATAGGGAGCGTGTACTGCGGTACTGGAGAGGATGTGTTCGGCACGTTAGGGCTTTATAGTTCTCTGTTGAGAGGGGATTTGCATTGGGGAATTTTCCCAAATAATGTACACTTGATCTAATGTACTACATTTTTCCTCTGATTTAATATCTTGGATTAATGTTTCCACGAGTAACGTTGCATGGAAGTGTGATATCAGTCATTTTTGATTGAGTTGCCGTTTTTACATCTACATTTCTGGCAGACGCTTTTGACCCAAGTGCATTCAAAGTAAACATTTCTCATGTGTGTTCCCCATGTGAGCATCAAACCCTTGACCTTTTGCACTCGTGGTTACGTAATGATCTACCGGTTGAGCTACAGGAAGACTGTAGTACAGAAACTTTGTCATATGTCGCAGATGCTGTGCCATTCAAGACATCTAAGGTGTGGAGTTTAAAAGCCTAATGTTATTTCTCGGTTATGTGCATTTATGTCCATCGTTGGGTATTGATGTCTTGGTCCTTTATTCAACTATGTTAAGAAATATGTACAGATATTTTTGTGTACTTATGTTTGGAGCATACACTAAAGCTCGGCCTCGAGAAGGATGTTAGAAGGATTCAATCAATGATTGTCAAACAATTAACAAAATATTAAAAACTGGACACAACTGTACTCAATGCATGCTTTCTTTCCTGCGAGAAAAGGAGTTTTGTCCAAATCTTATTAAGTTAATACCTTATTCAAGTTCACTGTTTTGAACCCAGCTGCTCATCTGTGGATGGCCTTCATGAGAACGTGAGATTCAAGTAGAAAATGTTGAGTTTGAGTCTTGGTTGTGATTTAATGGTGATTTGGTGAGGTTTTTCACCCCATACCTCCACAAGGTCAATGACTCTGGAGAAATTCTCTCTAACCGGGTCTTGACTGTCATGTGTTGATTGACGGCTTTCCAGACTGAAGTGACGGGACGTGACAACAGCGTTTGAATATCAATTTGCCAGACTAGAAACGAGGCCTTAAAGGAAAAGTTCTCACACAAGATCCTGTCATTATGTGCTCGTGACATTATTCAGCCCATAAAATCATGTCACATCTGCTGTTCTTATTTGCATGTTTTTTACACAGCATGTCAAATGTTAAAAAGAAAAAATGATGTTGCTATATATTTCACATTTTCTGATGTGACACAAAATCTTTGTATGAGGAAGATAAATTTAGGTCATCTTTTCCTCCACAACAACACCAATTAGAGTTTGTGTTTTGATTTCTTAGTAATATTTTAAGAATCTGTCATTTGTCAAATACATTAATGTTTATATTGATTCAGAACCAAAAAATTTGATATTTTATAAATAATTTTTAAAGTGGTCATATGGCCTGAAAGCGTGTTTTTCTGTGTCTTTGGTGTGTTGTAAGTTGCCCATGCATGTATTAGACACGTAAAATAGCAAAAATAAAAAAGATGCGTTCCATCTAAAGGGCGAATGCTCACCTAGTCCTGCCTGAAATGCCTCGCGTAACCACACCCCCACAAATCTAGGTCAGTTTTATGGTATGATTTGACTAAGACCGCCCAAATGTAAACGCAAGTAAGGTGGCCATACCTGTCAGTACAATTGCTGTGGAACCTGATGTTCTAAATATGGTAAGAGGCGTGACATTTCCGCCACATGCTTGCAGTATTCGTCCAATCACTACGCACTGGTTAACTGGCCAATCATAGCACGCCGCGCTTTTCGAAGCGATAAAAATCTGCGCGTTTCAGAGAGAGTTGCAAAGAGAATTACAGATTTTTTTTCCGGGTGAACTATCACTTTAAAGCCATGCACATATACTGTACGTTAGCAGTATGTTTCATTTAATATGTATTGTTTGTTGCAACTCTTAAATCATAAAATTGAACACGTTCTGACCTTCAATATAAAAGTAAAATGTAAAACTGGTTTATGGCTGAGGGACTCTGAGCTACACCCAAAAACCGTGAGTTTCACCAATCCGCTCATTTGGCAATCTGACAGAGAAATCAATTGTGAAATGGTGCAGAGATCTCATGTGCTTTCCCCCGGACCTCCAATCATTTTCATCCTATTATGTTGCATTAATCACACATTAATGGTTCACAGCTTCATTTAAAATGTGAGCGAGAGTGTAAAGACTGTCAAAACTGGTACCGAATAATATGAGGCATGCATAGACATATTTCAGACTCGTATTTATTTATAATTATTGATTGCAATCGGCTGCTTCTGTTTGGTTGTCACCTGCTTGCATTTTCCGTTTGTGCTCCGATTTGCATTTGAAGATTGCTATCTGAATGCCCGCGTCCTTCAGCCATTCAAAGTTCTCAGCATCGACATTTTCAAATGCAATTCAGTCTTTGTCTTGAGATTGTCTGTGGCCTTACTCTTAACTCGCATAATTCACTCCTACACAACTCCTGTAAGAGCAGAGCACATCACAACAACATTTACTGTCGGCATCGCTGTAACATTGGAAAAGTTTCCATGAGTATCTAAATGCTTGAGCAAACCTGGGCTTTCAGAGAGAGGTCAACGTCATATCAACACCACACAGAATGTCCACCCGCATTCAAGAACTCTTTATTTTCCAACCTTAGGGGTCATACGAGGAGAAATCACTTATAGGATAATACGTCTGAGCAGAGGGAATGTGACCGGGATGTGAAAGCAAATGTGAACTCTTAAAAGGCACAGCACCAAAAACTGATCATTTCGAAAGAGCTAAGTTGTGCACTATTACAGTTTGCAATCTATTTGCTATTACTTTACATCTAGTGTATGCATTTTGGAAGGGTATCTTTAAGTATCCTCTGATTGACCGGATGTGTAAGCGGTTTCACAGACGATGCAGAAAGAACGCTAGTATGATGTTAAGTTCACTTAAAGAAAAGTTGCGAGAATAAAATCGACTAAACTACTAGTCTGAGTATCGCTTGAGTATACTTCAAAGTGTGCTTTCATAAAGTTAAAGTATTAAACTGGTAAATTATCCTTAATACCTAGACGTTTACTTGTAGAACAGTACAAACACAAAATATATAGTTACTACATTAGTAATCATAATACTTTACAAAAAAAGTGTACTTTTTTCATATTACTTTTGAGGTTATACTTTAGTCTGTGTTTGGTCAACATATCTTCTCTTTTTGTTTTCGGACAGATGCTTTGATGCAATGCAAGTAGCTTGTAGAAGCGCCATGCAAATAAATTTGACTTAAAAGTATATTTTTATAAACTAAAAAGTTGGCCATTTTGGTCTCAAGTCGTATAAAATAGTATTTATACTACTAGTACATTGAAGTGTTAAAATAAAGTCAACATAATTGATGACTAATGAATACTGTAAACATTATTATAGCATTTTAGACTATAGTAGTAAGACTTTAGTCTTAGTTTAGTTATAGACTTTAGTAAGTACGGTATGTTTTTGTATTCTATTTTTTCTCAAAGTCAAAGGCAAGTTGTATTAATAGCAAATTGAACAAAGTTAATTTTACAGTAAGCGTCGCATCGAAGCAGCTGTACAAAAACACACAACCGAAAAGAGAACACATATTGAAAACATAGAATCAAAGACTTAAAGACCGAGTTCTTTCAAAGGTGTACATGAACTGGATTTCCTCCGGTCCGCTCGCTGGAATTTCATTACTGATGCAATTTCCGGATAATTATCATTTGAATCATTTTTGGCCTATACGTGAATGCGATGCGACCATTAAGTCTGACAGCTCTGCAGGATCAGCGGGCAACAAACCGTGACTCATCTGTCCATGGGAGACGGTCTCCAGTGCAAGCGTGCTCAGGAATGTTCAAAAGGTTGCGCTCCAGGGCCAAGTTTGCTGAGAGATGTGTGTGTGTGTGCCAGTAAGAGTTTTTAACGGTGGCACACTGAGATGGTGAGTCTTTCCAGCCTATTTAACATGGAAATGTATGGAGACGGCAATGCTTTTTCTTTCTGTCTGCATTCACACAAGCCTTAAGCTTTTCTCATTAATTGTCATGGCACAACAGAAAACATTCACTTGTAATCACTGTCCCTCAGAGGGCCCCAGAGAGAGAGAGAGAGAGGGGCTGGGAGAGGGAAATAGAGTCAAATCATGGAAAATACAATAAATAAATAATCAGTGCCTAAATAAATAAATACATTCATAAATAAACCTCATGTCTGAGTAAAACAAGGCCAAAAACATAATTTTACTGACACTAAAAAGAAAAGTTAAACCAAAAATGATCCTTTTGCTTATGTAATGAATTAAATGTTAATTATAAGGTGTATACTGTTATTTATTAAGAATAATATTAGCACTCCCAGTTAAGTGAATTTATTTACTGTTTCTTATTGAATGTTTTTTATATTTTGCCTCGATACTGTGTGAAACCGTGTTATTCATAAATGTCTTTATTTGCATTGCAAAGAGATGTCAACAATGTCTCAAACTGAGCTCAGATTAGTCAAGTCTGCCATTAAAAGTCAATATCATTGAAGATCTCAAACTGAACTCAAACATTTCTCATTAAATTCATCCAAATCCAGATTATTTGACCTCTACAACCTACATCCATTTTACACCACTCAGGTCTTTTATTAATGTCCCATTTGTTTCTGTTTTCCAAGTTTAGGAGGACTATGAAAGAAAGAGAAAGAGAGTCCGTAATTGGCCAGTGAAGGATGGAAGATACCCCACAAATGAAGGCCGCAGCGGGGTTTCAATGACAGAAGAGGCAGAAGAAAGCTTGTGAGTATCGCTGTAAAGAAGAAAGTTAAAGGAGACCCCCTGGCATCACCCAATAAAACCCCTATTAGTGAGAATATAGTGAAAGCGAACTGAGCAAGACTTCTGGCCACTTGGTAGGTTATGGAAAAATGAAAGAAAGAAAATCCTCACGGCAGAATAAAGAATACTTTATGTTGTTTGAGATGAACTGTGTGACGAAAACAAGCCCCAACCGTTGCGGTGGGTGCGAAAGGGGGGTTTTTATTACAGAGAGGAACAATTTATTCACTGTTAATCTGCTTCATTTTGAAGCTTTGCTCTTAGCGCTGCCGCAATTCAATATGTGCTACTTTGTGATGGCAATGGCTTTTGTTGTATTTTATGACATTAAGTCACCTTGAAATTGAAACTCTGAAAGGAAATTAACAAAGAACAGTCTGTAAAACGCCACTGTTTTACATCAACATGAAATAAAAATGTACGCTTTATATATTTATAAATAAAATGCTGGTTCTATCCCATAAGGCTTTCCTGTGGATTTCACAAATCAAACATATATAATACAATGCAATGTAAGGCATTTTGAATAAAAGCGTCTGCAAAATGCATAAATGTAAATGAAGCCACGCAGAAGAGCTGACAGACTTGTCTGGGATGCACACAGATCAATATGTACTGCAACGATCAATAAATATGCATTACTGGCATTACGGCATGGTATTTTGGTGCATTTCTTTCAGTTCTACCACAAAGACTCGGGAGGCAAAGTGTAGAGTATTGAACATTTATTAAACAGCTGGTAAACAGAATATATGGTTATGGTAAATATGGTTTCTTTGGAGTAGGCCCTGTCCGTGGCTCGCATCCGCAGGGCCACAAAGTCCTCCACTTCCCGTCTTAAGATGGAGACGGGGGCGTAGCCAACCCCTAAGATGTTTGTTGGCTTACCTCTGGAGCGGGGCCTACCCCCAAGAATGAAGAGAGATTTCTACTCACCCGCTGGTTAACGTCTCTTACGGTTCCTGTAGACAAGATTTAGAATGCAAATGTTAATTGATATTGCCGAATGCTGGTCACCGGCCCCGATTGACCACGACGCTAAGACAAGGCCCCGATGGGCCACGACACCGAGACAGGGCCCCGATGGGCCACGACACTGAGACAGGGCCCCGATGGGCCACGACACTGAGACAGGGCTCCGATGGGCCACGACACTGAGACAGGGCCCCGATGGGCCACGACACTGAGACAGGGCCCCGATGGGCCACGACACTGAGACAAGGCCCCGATGGGCCACGACACTGAGACAAGGCCCCGATGGGCCACGACACTGAGACAAGGCCCCGATGGGCCACGACACTGAGACAAGGCCCCGATGGGCCACGACACTGAGACAAGGCCCCGATGGGCCACGACACTGAGACAAGGCCCCGATGGGCCACGACACTGAGACAAGGCCCCGATAGGCCACGACACTGAGACAAGGCCCCGATAGGCCACGACACTGAGACAAGGCCCCGATAGGCCACGAAACTGAGACTGTGCCCTGGTGGGCAACAACACTGAAACGAGGTGACTGAGGAAACTAAACACCACCACCAGTAATTGCATGAATTACCTGGATCTTGACCGGATAGAGCTCGTTGAGCTGCCGTGATGATAGAGGAGTCCAGTCTTATGTAGGACTCGTAAGCAGACGATGACCATCTGCCCGTCCGTTTGATGGTTTCTGCTGGAATTCCACGTTCGCCGGCAGTAGTGGCTGCTCCTGAGGCCGCGGCTAGTTTGGTTCTGAACCAGGCTTTAGTGACTGGCGCGCCGTTCGGCAGAGTAAAAGGTGGAAAGTGGGGGGGGGGTTTGGGACGGACTTTCAAGTAGAGCGTTATGGACGTGAATGGACAGAAGCTGGTGTGGATTTTTGGGAAATTTATTGTGGCGCCGGCTCGCTTCGTGTCGGATTTTGTGTGTTTAAGGGTGATTGAGAAGGCTGGCGAGGTAAACTGGATGTCGGAAAGCGAAAGGTCTTTCTTTGGGTCGAAATTTTTCATTGAGTCTGGCATTAGTTCCCCTGGGCGCATGAAACCGTAGAAAGCTGAGAGGAACATGGCCTCCAGCAGTGCGTTTACATAGGGAGTAAAAAGCCTGCCGCAGAGGGAATCAATAAGTCTATTGCGTCTATCTGGATGACTGCGCGCCGACTGGGACTTTAATGGGAGTAGATACGAGATTAATTAAAAATTTTTCTTCCGATATCCGGCTTCCTCTTTGATAGCTGGCCTGAATCTTCTGGGGCAGACGGATTTCGGGTGTGTGTCTTTGCAAAAGCTACATACGTGGGCGAATTTGCATTGGGGAAAAGTACAGACAGATTCGTTAAAATTATTACAAAGAGAAGTGCCGTTAAAATTTATGACGTCCCGACCCCTAGCGTCTGAGCGCTTTCTTACGTTTCCAGCGCCGAGAACTACGGGCGAATCTGTACTAGCGATTGTTTTAGGGCAAAACTGTGCCGTATGTCCGTGAGAGCTGCAAATGGGGCATGCGAGTGTCATGTGGCCGCCAAAATGACGAACGAGTAGTTCCGTGTCTACGATGGACCAATTGATTCTAGAGTTAAAAAGCGAGATGAAATATGCGGATTTAGCAGAGAAGGATGCGTGGTTTTCGTAGAACAGTGTTCCCCCGTAGCATTGGCTGAAATCTGCCATCGTTCCTAGGTAAATATCCAGTTCCTCCCTTCTATCCGGGTAAGCTTGGCAGAGTATATCGCGGTAAATTCCAAAAGCGATCACGAATTCGCCGAACGACAGGTTCCGTTGGAGTCTGGGATCGGACGTCCGGAGAAAGACTGCCACGTCACCGCACTCGACCATTTTCCTGTCGGCTGCCGGCGAGGGGAGTAGGAGTAAAGCCAAGTTAATGTCCTTACCTTGGATGATGTTATTCCTTAGAGCGGGAGATACTGTAGCCGCTGCCGGAGGGACGAATCGCCTGCCGAAAGCTTTAGCTGAGGTGGCGGTGGCGAGGGAAAAATGTGCTGTCGCCGGCGGAGCAGTTGCGTCCTGGAATGGTGTCTGGATGATACTTGGAGTAGCTACGGGGGTAGACATCGACGGGATGCTTGGTTGATCATATATTCCGGGGATGAGAAGGTCAGTCGATGGTGTGGACTGCGTCCTGATGTTAAATCCTGGGTTGCTGAGCGCTGTCTCGAAATGCACCATCTTTGTTTGTAGGCCTTGAACGGTGGCGGACAGAGATCGAACGGCCTGCAGCAGCTGATCGTTGGCCTCGTAGGATGCTTGCGGAGGAGAGTAGATCTTTGTGGGCTGCTGGCACTTTTTGGATTGCCGAGGCGGAGAGGATTTACTGGTTCGCTTCCTACCGGCTTGTTTGGGCTGGGTTGGTAACGCTGATGTTGTCGGAGATGCGTCGGCCGTTGCGGGAGGGGCGCCCAGGGCGTCGGAATCGGTGTATTCACAAAATGCGTTCTGTGACATAGCGAAGTCTGCGAGTCGTAGCTGATGGATTACGGTGAATCAATGTTGCTTCGACTGCGGACGTAGAAAGGGGTAAGTGGCAATCTTTTATATTCCATGTTGGGGTGTGATTGGTTAGGTGTTGATTGGTAGTGGATGATGCGAGATTGAGTCTTCCCGGCAGAACTTGCGCTGTAGCTATATTTCACAACACTATTTATCATGAACTTTCCTACAGTCTCTTAATGAATGATGTATTGCTATGGTATTATAATGAATGAAGACTGGAACTTTCAAGTTTCTTAAAGGCTATAAAATCATAAAAAGTATCATACTTCTTTCATTTATTATCTCTTCTGTGGTTATAAATCTTTATGTGAGTCTTTTTTCAGTGGAAAAATATTTTGAGAAATGTCTCAGTGGTTTTGTGTCAAAACAATGGAGGTCAATGGGGTTTAGTGTTGTTTGGTTATCATCGTGTTTCAAAATGTCTTCTTTAGTGTTCTGCAGAAAAACGAAACACATTCAGGTTTGGAATGACATGAGAGTGAATACATGACAAAGAATTAACACGTTTAGGTCGAACTGTCCCTTTAAGAAATGCCAGCTAAGAATTGAATTGAGCACATCAATATATATATATACTGTATATACTGAAATATTACTTTTTATACTTTTTCTGTTGATATTTCAAACTTTGTATTAATTTTGAGAAATAAATGGTTGAAATAACACAGTGAGCGTGTTGACTGCGGGGTGTTGGCAAAGGGGTTTAGGATTCAGATAGCAAAAACAAACAGAATTAATTTCTTTCTTGTCCCGCTTCTGTTTATCAACGCTTTATTTTCATCCTTAACCTACAAAAGGAGAGAACACTTCATTTTGTTCTCCCCAAGGGCAGTGTAAATTATTGATATTAAATAAGTGATGAAACGGCCCTGGGAGATTCACCTTTTAAGACGGAAAGTTCAAAACGTGCAGTCCAAAGTAAGAAGCATTGAAAACGGATCAAAGCCAAGACTGTAATAGATGTTGGATTTGAAACACGTCTCTCTCTCTCTCTCTCTCTCTCTCTCTCTCTCTCGCTCACACACACACACACACACACAGCATGTTTCTCTTGTTTATTTTTGTAATACAAGCGCTTTATCAAACACTAGACTGGACCCCAACGACAGTATTTTTCTTTCTGTGTTTCTTTGTGCATCATCAGGTCCGTCGCTGCGGATGCTCTGTTTCAACACATGACACGTCCGCTTGCTGGAAACCATTAAAAACTGAATGATGAAATATGCTGACATGCTTTCCTGTTATCTACTACAGTACAACATAATGCCCCTCCCAACACCGCACTTTAATCTGAGCACAATAATCAATGAAGCCAAATCGATTCTGACTCGCACGACAGAAAACTGCGTGGCGGACATTCAAATGAGTCTGCACACGTGTGTGAGCATCGGCAAAGTCATTTAAAGAAACAGTTTAGATTAGGAATGAAGAAATAAACATTATTCTTTAGTCACCCTTCAAACCCGGCATGTTGTTGTTGTTTTTCTGTGGAATACAAAACGAGAAATCCACAAGTCAAACAACAACCGTTCACATTAACACATGACTGTCAAAAAGTAAAATAAAACAGGTTTATCATAATCATCGTCTATTCAAATCAATGTTATTTGTTTACTGATCCCGACAAAGTATATTACTATGGAGTTCCTTTATTTTGACTGTGAGATTGTGAGATTTAGACATATTTACTGTTTATTGGGGAATATCTCAAAATTGCATAAATGAGACAAATATTGACATACCGTACGAGTGTAGATAAAAAAAATTATCAAGACAGCAACGCTTGCAAAATTTGGTCTTGAAAAAATCATTAAACATCTAAATCATAGTTTGAGACAATGTTGAGATCTCATCTGAAGCTCAGGAATAGATACATGTGAGATTACTCAGGCCTTGTTGTAGTTTGCTGTCTAGACTATAAAATTCAGATGAATTTCAGATTTTGCTTCAATCTCACCAATGTTTGCTTGATTTTATTTGTCGAGTCTCTTTTGCCGGTGTCCTCTCCCGTCTTCTCGGATGTCCGTCTTCTATAAATATCAATGCAGTGGGCTGCTCAGTCTGCAGTGAGTGATATTGAAACTGAGAGTGGCCGGGGGTGAACCGGACTCAGGCAGGAAGTTAATGAATCGAGCGACCTTCATTTGCGAAGAAACCTGGAGAAAGTTCCCCTGTTGAAATCCAATATACCTACTACACCATCAGTCGTTCCATACTAATTAGTGCTGTTTTTTAAGGCAAAAATCACTATTACAAGGACTCAGAGTTAAGGATTTGGACACACCCCAGCAACTACATGGCAACAAGCTGAAATCCATTCAGAGCATCTTAAAAATGGAATACCACAGCACTAAAATCATCCAAAACCCCCAACCAACCACGTAGAAACACACTTACATCACTCAGAACACATTATCAACCAATGATCATCACTCAGCACCTTATCAACCACCTACCATCACTCAAAACACCTTAGCAACCACCAAGAAACACACAAACATCGCTAAGAACACCAGAGTAACCACCTACCATCACTCAGAACACCTTAGCAACCACTAACCATCACGCAAAATACCTTAGCAACCACATAACATCATTCAGAACACCTTATCAACCACCTACCATCACTCAAAACACCATAGCAACCACCAAGAAACACATAAACATCACTAAGAATACGAGAGTAACAACCTACCATCACTCAGAACACCATAGCAACCGCATACCCTCACTCAAAACACCTTAGCAACCACCTACCATCCCTCAGAACACCTTAGCAACCACCTACCATCACTCAGAACACCTTAGCAACCACTAACCATCACGCAAAAACCTTAGCAACCACATAACATCATTCAGAACACCTTAGCGACCACATACCATCACTCAAAACACCGTAGCAACCACCAAGAAACACATAAACATCGCTAAGAATACGAGAGTAACAACCTACCATCACTCAGAACACCTTAGCAACCACCTACCATCCCTCAGAACACCTTAGCAACTACCTACCATCCCTCAGAACACCTTAGCAACCACCTACCATCACTCAGAACACCTAAGCTACCACCTACGATCACTCAAAATGCTTTAGTAACACCCTAACACTACTCAAAATACCTTAGCATCAGGGGCGTTTCCTCCGAGGAGGCAAGGGAGGCAGTACCTCCCCTCCTCCTCGAAAATAATCGAATGAGAATATTATTAACAGTTCAGAAATAAAATAGGACAGCGTATATAACGTATTTAGCTAAATATGAGATAAATCAGCGTGTACAACAGTGTGAAACAGCGACCCCGCTCGAAAGAATTCCAAAGGGAGGCAGCCTTTCTCTTGCCTCCACTAAGCTCATTGACTTTACATATAACCCCTAAAGCGTGCCGTGAGTTTGAGTGGGGGTAATTGAAAAGAATGGAGAAAAGTCACGTGAGAGGAGGCAATGCCTCCAACGGGCTATGATTGGATTAACTCATCAGCGAGATCCCGCCTCTTCTGCTCGTGTTCGTCATACATTTTAAACTGAGGGCGCTAAATTAGATTGAACGTTAATTAAATTGTTTTATTAGTTGTATTAATCGGAGTTTAGGATTCGTGTCGGAGATGGCGGAGGCAGAGGAGTTATCGATTGTTGACAGAATATTACGTGGTTCAGATTTGTTCAAAAACTTTTGCTTGTGATCAGGCTTGCTCAGGATAGCAGCAAGGCTAAAGTAAGTCACATCTATTTGATTTGATCTCTTAAATGCTTTGAGTATTTCTGGGACTGCTAATAATTAAATTGATGGTATTGGAAATGATGTTATTCTTATATAGGAAATCCCAAATGTTCCAGAAGAAGTGGTGTTGATGTACCTTTTCCCAAAGCAGGGAAAATAAAAAACTAAAAAAATCAGAAGTTCATACTGTAATGAACTTGTAGTAATTAAAAGGCATTTTTCACATATAAACACTGAAATGAAGCTGGTTTTCTGACAATCGCACTTGTTAATAGTGCAGAGATGAACAAAAATGACATGGGTAGAAATCTGCCTCCTCATTTTTTAAGTCCACTGCACACCACTGCTTAGCATCCATCTAACATCACACGGAAAAGCTTTGCAACCCCTTAGAAACAAACCATCATCACTCAAAGCAACCTTACAGCAATGCCTGAACAACACCTTGGTGACTTTTATGTAAGCAAACATCAAGTCTTTTCTGTGAGTGTAAAACCTGAATGTAAAAATCCACTTGGATTCATTTGTCCATTTGTTAATGCATGCGGTTTTCAGAAAAGTGAAACACAGCTTTTGGGCAGGAAAAGATTTTAGAAAATTGTTCATAGTTGAACAGTAAATTGTTTGAATTTCTCTTTTTTCTCACTGTCTAACTCTGAAGCACATCACACTATGATTTCGTCTATCGCTCTTTGTACACCTCGAGTCTTCTCGATCCCACACTACACATGCATTTCTCTCTCGGCCGTACGACCCTCTCGATATTTCTCTCCTTTGTTACGGCCCTGAATCAATCGTGCTTATTTTGGCCGGAATCGTGCCGTTTCACATTGTAAACGCTGCCTACTTCACCACGCCTACATGTGTCCCAATCCCTTTCATCTGTCACTTTCTGTTCTCTGTTCTAACTCACGCAGACGCTCTTATCTATACTCACTCGCTCCGCTTCTGATGCACGAGTGTGAGGGTGACGAAACACGTCAAGAAAATGTCCTGCTCATTTTTCACTCCCGAATCAAAAGAAAGATTTAAGGCATCCTGAAGAAAATGAAGGCTATTTTTAGTAGAGTTAAACATTATGCATTGTGACTTTTTTCATGACAATTAAGCACATTTTGCCCGCAGATCTCATTTACATAATCCAAACCAAAACAAATCTCAAACTCAAGTGCGCATCATGAGTAATGTGATATATTATTCATAAAAAGACAAAGTATGTATATCTTCATGTAGTTTTCTTTACATTACATTTACTATTTATTTATTGAGCAAATGCTTATATCCAAAACAACTAACAACATTTTTTGCTATACCATATATATTATACAGTACTTTTTAACAACTCGAGATATTTACTTAAACACTAATATGTCAGACTGATCTCACCGGAATTCGTGACTATTTTACTATCTGGCTAATTTGTATAAATTCATACGCTGTGAATTGTATAAAAAATGTACGATTACTAGAAAGATGCTAAACTTAATCCTGATGTCACTGGCGTGAAAGCAAATCGTACTGAGATGTACAAATTCGTATGAAACTTTTACGAAAAATTCCTAAAATAGTTATGTTTTTGCCGCGAGATTGTGTTGAAAATATACTAAACATAAACTTAAATACACGTCATACAAAAAAGTGAGACAATTCAGTCCCAGTTTGTATTGATACTCACTTACATGATACTACTATTACATTGATATTAGTATACTTGCTACCTAAAGTATACTTATACTTGAAGTGTGCTTAGGTATACTTAATCAAATGAACTTGAAGTTTAGGTTATTGCAAATTTGTATGATGTGGAAATTCAGAATACACTTAATCATTAAAAGTTTGGAAAGTTGTATATGAGTGTTCTTCTGAATAATAAAAGCCAAACAAGCTCAACTGAATCTCCACTGAATGCATTCCTCCATCACACTGGCTGTATGCAGTATATCGTTTTTTTCCAGAGATGCTGTGTGTTGTTTGGGCGGCCTTGACGGAGACAAAATAATCCAGAGAAAAATATATTCTTGGTTTGTCTGAAGGCAGCGTTGACAATGGAGGACAGAAAAATCTGTGAATAACATTGCATTGTATATTACTCTGACAGATATTTCATTACTACCTGTTTACTTAACCATTCCACTATTGATTATCATCCAATTTCACATGATTAAGTGTTTGATTTAGAGTTTTCAAAAGTAAAGGCAGATTTCACAGACTAGTGGAAATGTAATAACCTCATATCCAGGGTTCAAAACAAACGTGCCGAGCCAAACGGATCTCATTCATATTCATACTGTATTCGTATATTGTGCACATATATTTGTTATGTCAGACACTGGAAATTGTTATCTGAACCTTTATAAGACTCCTGTCACAGGTGGCCGAGTTCAATGTTCACATTCAATCCCATTAAACATTTGTTCATCCACAGCTGTTCTTATAGAGAGACTTTAGATGCTCTTAAAATTGATGTTGTGCATTTCAGGGTGCTAAAAAACATGTGAAAACGCATGTGTGGACACCCATAATTATTCATATAATTATCTATAAATACTAATGAGATCTGTCAGTACCAGCACAAGTTTTCTCTTTAAATAGAACTTAATATAGCATGTGCACTGGCAAATGTTAATTTTTTTTACAAAAAAGGTGCTATATGATTCTATAAAAGAACCATACTTGACCGAAGAGCCTTTCATTTTCACCAAAAGTTCTTTAGATCATTAAGAAAGAAAGAAAGAAAGAAAGAAAGAAACAAAGGAAGAAAGAACGAAAGACAAAAATTGTTCTTATAAAATCTTGTGGCTCAGAGGGAACCGAAAATGGTTTCTTTATATCATCACTGTGAAGAACCGTTTGAAGCACCCTTTTTCACCTTATGAGTGAACTAGCCAACAATCTATAGTTAGTTCTCAATCATGGACACGATTTGCTTCAGTACTTGATATTGTCAGTCATGCTGTATCAGAGAAGAGTATTCTCATTCAAAGACGCCATTTGACTGGTCAAAAGATTTGGGAGACGCTCCACATCTGCAGCCAGATTTCTGCAAGAGAAGTACATGTTGAATGTGCGAAATGTTTGGGAGTGTTGTAGTTATGGAATGAGTGTCATCGCTGCTGTCGTCAGGTTCAGTTTATACATTGATCAGTCTTTCCTTTCACATTGCCCATCCATGTTAATCTCTTAAAAGACATGTTCTGCTGGCCATTAATTAAACACGTCTCGCCTGCTCCATCAGAGGCTTCTGGTCAATTCTCTTCCAATCGAAGCCTTTAGTGCTGATGCAGGTCTGGCCCACAGCATCCAGAGCACCGATCAATGGCCCCTCTCTCTCTCTCGGCTAAGATCTCTGTCTCTCGGCCTTAGCCTCTCTGTCCTCTCAATAATAGTTGATTTGTTAATCTGCAGTCGACCACAGAGACCACGTAGAGAGTTTAAGTTACTTTTTAACAGTCTTTTGCTACACTTGGCAACGGAACTCGGCTAAGGCTGGGAGTTTATTGGACGCCGCTATTGTTCAGAGCTTTAATTTAAAGTCTAAAAGTCACAAAGTTTCACAGCATGACATTCATTTTCGCACATTTGTAAACACATATACCCAAGAGATTCGGACCCTACTTATTATCTCCTAATTGTTTTTGGGAGGAATCCATTGATTTTTTAAAGGTTAGACACAACTAGGCAACAAAATGTGTTCAGCTTTTAATGTTAAAATACTTCAATCTAAATTTCACAGATGCATCAAAAGATATTCATAAGCTGGGACGTCATCAAAACATTACCGTCACAAAATAATACGTATATCCAAGTGTGCTACAGTATTCGTATACTTTTGAAAAAAAGTTTACTTTATGTACTTCGCAGAAATACTTTATGTACATCAGATTTGTGGAGGAACAGCTTACAGTAAATAAAACATGTTCATAACTCAAATAGTGTTTATAAGAATGTCCATAAAGTACACTGAAAGATAGTTCATGTCTAAGATTCCATAACTAAATAGGAACATGGTAGTATAAAGGGAGAAGATAATATTATATAAATAGTAAGCTATAAGTGTGAAGTTCACTAGCAAGTGTACTTGTTTTAAAAACTACTGAACTCATAGTAAACTTCAAAGTGTGCTTTTACAAACTGAAGCAGTTTGTAGTTATTTATTTTCCAAACTTAAAAGTATACATTTAAAAACTATAAAGTAGGCCAGTTAAGTCACAAGTACTTAACTTACAGTACAGGAAAAATAATACATTGATATTGAAAAGGACTACTTACTTAACATCAGTAGCCTGTGATTAATAAAATAAACCTGGTGAAGGTAACTACTGTGTCTGACCATCCCTAGACAAAAATATACATTAAATTGAATTGAATATAAATTTAAATTAACAGTGTTTTAAATGATGGCGTATGTTAACTGTCAATACCAAAGAAACATTTTTTCATCACATTTCGCCTCTGTAGGTAGTATACAAAAAATACAAAACAACCACTTTTTGGTAAAACCAAAAACAGATCCGGCCACTCATTTCTAATATAAAAATATTTTCACAATTGTGGCACAACAACCTGCGCTGTTCTTCATAGATATACAAAGAAAATACGGTACACAATTCAATTGTCATGAGGAAAAAAAAAACTCTATTGTTTAAACAAAAACATTACTCACCTGCTGAGTCTTAATTTTTGGACCCTGGACTGAACGAATGCAGACTCAACTCTCACACAAAAAAACCTGGATAATATAAGCCTGTGGATGGCTTCAGCAAACAAACATGTTCACAAAACAGGTGTTGCTGTTCAGCCGAGCGCTTCATCTACACGTGAAGGTGAAACCTCATTTGTTTGATAATTATCCAACATATGACTAATAACTGAGCAAAAACAAACAGCTTGGCAGCAGAAAAACATGTCAAACTATTATACTTATCTATAATCATTTAATCATGAATAAATTGTGTAAAAGATTTTTTGAATCAGGGTGTCATGGAGGGGCTCACTGTCCACTGCTCACCACATGATCACTGGGGTCCCTCAGGGATCGGTGCTTGGACCACTCCTTTTCTCCATCTACACGACATCCTTGCGACCCATCATACAGGAACAAGGCTTCTCCCATCACTGTTATTCTGACAACACAAAATGCAGCAGCGTGCCTCGTCCCCTTTTCATCTCTCTCCACCCGATGCCCGTTGAAGACCGTATCAGATTCAAGTCACTAATGCTCGCCTACAGGACTATCACTGGATCTGCACTGGCATACTTTCACACCCTCCTACACCCCATCAAGAACCCTGCGTTCAGCAAACCAGCTGTGTCTTGTATTGCTTCCTCAATAATTGCTCCGGTATGACATATCGCTTCATTGCTCCCTGAACTCTCTGTAAGTCGCATTTGGATAAAAGCATCTGCTAAATGACAATGTAAATGTAAAACAAAACAAAACAATGACTAAACTGAGATTTTTGGGTGAGCTTATGCTTTAAAAATTTGTTTACCATCATTCAACAAGCTTCTTTTTCTCCCTCCTTTTTCCCAGGAGAGCACGTTTATTTAATTTTTCCCGCATCTAGATTGAATCTTGAGGTGATTTATGGTGGCTTTGCAGTGTTAAAGCTCTGAAGATAAACACTATAAACTCAACACTGGGAGAGACTGATCAATGTAAATTGGTGTGTGAATGGTCCCGCTGACCTCTGCCTGTCCTTGAAGAGCGAGGAGGGCTCCGGCCTGCTGTTATTGGCTTTTTCACCCAAATCCCATCTATTGCAGAACTTGGCCTGTTTCTCTGCTCCCAGTGCAGTGTCAGTGATGTCATCGAGCCTGGGGCCTCTTATTGGCTGTAATCTGTTTTCATGAACAGTCGCATTGCAGTTTCGCAGGCCGACATCGAGACTCCCACTGGAAAAATAAAAGTGACATTAAAACAATAGTTCAGCCATAAAATGACATTTTTGTCATTGCTTGTTGCTCATGTCATTTCAAACACATGTTGTTTCTTTTTCCATCGAACACTAATAACAAAATATTCAAGCTAACTTTTCAAAATGTAGATACAACACATGCACTATATTTTATGTCTTTTGAATCATACAATAGCTTTGTGAGAAACAGAGATGTATTATTAGGTAAAAATCTGTTTTTATTTTATTTGTAGTAACCATAGTAACCACAAATATACCTAAATAAAGTGACCATCGTTAAACCATAATATTTGTAGTAAAAGCATGGTTAATATATTTCCACTATAAGAAAACCACAGTTACATTACTCCAGGGTGTGATCACCTGATCCTGCTTGATATTTTCTCTCTCACGTTTTCTATTTTCAGAAAGGGAGAGCTATGACAACATCCCTCCAGGCGAGTCAACGGAAGACAAGTACTTGAAAACCCGCATTGCCAAACCCTGACATGTAGGATAGGACCTGAGCATCTAAGCAGCGGCCTACAGGCAGCCGTGTACACCTGTACCTGTCGTATATATCTGGCTGCATGCGCTGGACAAACCTCAATGTATGCCTGGGCTGTCCTGTTACACCCAATTAAAGGCCGAATTGTGTACAGCACATTGAAAGCCTCTTCTGAGGAATAAACCCCGCCAGCTGGAGTCACAGACAGCTAACGTGCCCACCGGCAGCTTTGCCTCTAACCTTTTCTTGCCCAAAGATTTCTTCTGCTCTTTCCTTCAGGGGATTTGCTGTTTCTGCTCATGATACAGACTGACATCAGTAACCGTGTGTTCATCTGTATCTGTCACTTAAGAACCATCGGTGAGAAATGTAGAGGATTGCAGAAGTCACAGACCGCTCATTATTTCAAATAGTTAAAATAGAGTCAAGATACTCTTTCTGACACTAAAATACACTGAAATGTGGGTGTAGGATCGATTTAACCATGTAAGTAATGAAATTAATACAAAATCAATTCAAATAAAAAAGACTTCAACTGTGATTGAAAGAAATTCTGTTAGGATTATTATGATAATTTGCAGTTCATTTATATGTATGCCAAAACAAGATTTGAATTGCCACAAAATAAAAAAATATATAAAAAACGTTTTTTTTTCAATCACAAAATTAAACACTTTTCAAATATTTGAAAAATGTATTAAAATATATTTACATTGCTACAAAATAACAAATATAAAAAAACAATACGATTCACCAAACAAACAGAAACAAAGCAATACTGAGGCCCCTCCCCTAACGTCACTGGCACGAAAGAAAATCGTAACTAAAATGTACAAATGAGATCTTACGATTTTATACGAATAAGCCAAATTTTGTCACATCGTAAATTACGTTTTTGCCGTGAGATCGTGTTGGCACATCTCTTAAAATCATCTGCATATTATATATTGGACTTTGATTCAGAAACATCATTTGTCAGAATAAACTAAACCAAAAAGAGATGCGGAATGAGTTGACCGAACAACTTTTGTGACAAGTAAATCTTACAGGAAACCTTGATAATGATGCACCATGTCCACAATGTTCAGATAAGATGTGTTATACAGTACAGGTTGTGCTTAGTTACAGGAACATTGCTGAATCAGTTGAACTGGTTATAGAAGTTGAAGATACACTTAGAGATGCAACGTCTTAAAGAGACAGTACTAGATAGAGTTTCAGCACGCCGGAGCAGAGAACATGCTAAACATGATAAAACTATAAAGAAACATTTAGAAAAATGTGTCGACATTACAGACAAGTTGCTGACCATCATGAACTGTGGTACATAGCCACATACCTTTTCGAAGCCAGGTAACTGTGAAACTAAAAGCTAAATATCCATGTGTACTGCTATGAGTGGCCTATTTTCTGTCCTGAAGGATTTCTCTCTCTGCACACAGAGTAAGTGACACACACCTTGACACACATCTATTCATGATCTGTGCTCAGTAATGAAGAGAGAGGGCGAGGCCCACGTGCACTCCATATTCCCGTCAAAGCTCCTCTTATTCCCCCGCAGCTCAGCGACACGCTCTGCCCTGTGGCGAAGGAAAGAAAGGAGAGAAAATGAAGCAGATGAGTGCAAAGAGGCTCTTGGGGAAGAAGGAAATGCACCGGACACGCTTAACGGGGCGAGACGGGGTCGAAAGAAGTGCTGCGGTCGATCGGGAACATCCCTCAATCTCAGAAGGCCAAAAAACACTCTTGTGGGGAGCCGTGTTTGTTTTCAATCTGGGACTTCAAATCTGAGCATGAAAGAGGATTCCTCCCTGCTAGAAAAACAACAGAAATGTTTGTTTTACAAACATCAGATTACAGTACGTGCTTTTCGAGAAACTTCGTGCCATGTTTAATGTTTGTAAATCTTTTAAAATGAAAATTAATTCTCCTCGGCAGCTTTTGCTTCTCACATTTTAAAGAGAAAAATATAAACAAATGGCTCACATTGAGCTCAGATGTTTCAAGGCATGACATCTCCGGACCAAAATAGTTTTTTCACCTGAAAAAAAAAACATTTCTCATTGAATTCTTGCTGTCCAAATTCATTTCACTTAGTTTGACTCATAATTTGCGTGACAATTTTCTCTCTATATTTTCTAACAATGTGGATACTTGATCATGCAGATTTACAAAAGGCAAAACCAAATGTACATTATTAAGCAAATAGATGAAATCCATTAATTCTGCTCTCATATACAAAAACAGTAACAGACCTGGTAAAATCTCAAAAACTAGAAAAACAATGATATTATATTGGTCAAATGATGTTTGAATCATGATAACGTTGTGAGATCCGTCCGAGATCAGACTTTAGTTCTCAACAGGGTCTCTACGACCGTTGATATCATTATTCTAAATGTACACAAACCTACACATTATTACAGCAGACAGCATTTATACATTTATGTTTGCTCTCATAATCTACACATGATAACTTTAATGATAATAATAATTATAATAATAACTAATTGAATTTATTGTTACAAATAGCATTTCAGGTTGACTTAGACTGTTTCTTTAAACCAGACGCCTGTTTTGATGGACAAAAATGAAATCATACATATGATATTCTGCCGTTCACATTTGGAGCTTGCCAACAGCGCTGACGGAGCTGTCTGATCCATCAAACCAAGTTACCGGCTGGCAGTGGATCTGATGTTTGTTCCGCGTTTGACATTGATCTTGAGCTGGTGAATTTGAATGCACTTGTGTTTCTTGCACCTCTTCAATCTCCTCTACCTCTGCAACCTACTTCATTCTCTGCCCATCATCTGCTGACAGATGACACTTAAGGCAGGGGGTCCTTCATCTCAGCCTCGCCCCCCTTCAACTTTGCATATGTCCGTTTCCACACCTCTACTTTGCTTGCTTAATAAATCCACCAAACACACAGAATAAAACCCCTTGCAATCTCAGGCTCTGTTCCAAAACCTAGCGGGCTGCCCCGGTGTCTGTTACCTGCAACATCCTACCTGCTATGGATCCTTCTTTTATTCAAGTATTATGTTAGTCCTCCTCTTTTTTATGCAAACAAAAGAAACATTTACTTTCACATTTACATTTAGTCATTTAGCAGACATTTACATTCAGTCTACACTTTTACAAATAAAGGTGCTTAAAAGGTTCTTCACTGATGCCATAGAAGAACCATTTTTGTACTCAAATATCTTTGTTCTGTTGAACACAATTTGAAGATATTTGAAAATTTTTAGAAACTAAAACTTCTGGGACATACTGGAGTAGGAAACATTTGTTTTTTTGTTTCTGTTTAACACAAAAGAAGATATTTTGAGCAATTTAGGGCATTTTTGGAGGTCATCCACACGGAGATGCATTTAGCTGCATGCATAAAGATTTTGTATAGTATCGGCGTTTCGTTCAGACGGATGCGACCTTTTGGGAGCCGGAAAGCACTTTTATTTTAAACCGGATGCCAGAGTGGATAAATCTAAAAAACCCTTGCGTAGCTGATCCGTATATTTTCTGAAACAATGATGTCATCACCCCAGCGCGCACAGTTTATGCGCATTTTCTTCTCCGTTTTTCAAGTCTTCAGCGTCACATACCGATTTGGAGTGTATACTACATCGTTTTGAGTCGGCTTCAGTGGTTTCGTGTGTGTGCGGAGATATTTCTTGAAACAACACCGTGAAAAGGAACAAAAGATTGGATTGGGAAAGCTCTGGCAAGGTGTGGATGTGGCCTTGATTTAAAAATGTGTAAATATTTGTACAGGGAAATTACACAAAAATATGAAGTAAGAAATACATTTTTGATATCCTCAAGATGGCTGTGTACTTACAGTATTTTATCTTACTTTTTACAAGTTTGGTTGAAATATAGATTGGGAGTGTATCTTAAGTGTGTTAAAATGCAGCCTGCATCTGCGGCTCTCTGCATTTTGGAACAGAACCTTAATCTCTGCCTCGCTCTACACGTCCCCCTTCATTTAGGAGACGTGGGCCAGTGGCTTATAGAGATTCCAGAGCGGCTAACAGCAAGGACAGACGCTCACGGTTCACTGAACGCCCCTATAGCATCAAAACGCTGCGGGCCAGAACGGACTTATAGCTCAGTCCACAGCATCACTGTAAATGGGAAATGACAGCAGATGCTCACAAATCACGCAACATATTTATTCTATATGGATTTTAATTTTCTCATTTACTTACCATCATGTTGTGTCAACCCCAAAACTTTATTCTTTTTTCTGTAAAAAACGAAAGAAGATAGAAGTAAGTATTTCTATAGTTAGTATTTCTCTGAAGAAAAAAGAAAAATAATCGGCAGAAGTAAATATGTATAAATGAGAAAGAAGAAATAAAACGTATCTATATATATATATATATATATATATATATATATATATATATATATATATATATATACGATAAAACTACAAACATTTTTGTAAATGTATTAAACAATTATATAAAGTTATATAAATATAGACATTTTAAAATAAAGGCAAAATGATCATAAAATGTACATACAAACTTCATTCTTTTATGAATTACAAAATGTTTATAAAAGAATCCAAAAAGGTTTATATACAGTATATTAAATATCATTATGTGTTATAACAATTTTTTTTATATAAATATTGTTACATAATGATATAAATATAAAAGTTATATAAATATTGCTTTTAATGAAAAGGATATATAACAATAAAAAAGTTATTTTCTTAATTTTTGGGCCTAAATAATGACGTAAAGCACTCAACAAAAGCCCATAATACATCATATATGATATTCATTATATAACACACACATGCATATCTTTATAAATGATTATATATCACATGTAGATCTTCCTCTGGGACTGGTTAACAAAGCATAAAGACACTAACCAGTAACCAGTACAACTAACCAGTAAAACCAGTCATACGGCGAGTTTGATTTGTCAGCAGGAAGAAATAATCCTTCAGTCTTTACGGCAGATGTGTTTTAAATGCATCGCGCTGCAGAATTATAAACATGTGCAGTCTATTTCTCTCTCTCTGCTCTTCAGTACAGACACGCTGCTCATACAGTTGAGATGTTGACGTCACGCTCTGAAGGTCCAGCGGTCAGGTACGCTCTTGGGGTTAATGGTGCTCGTCTCTCTCTCTCGTCTCACAGTATTCCACCCTCACGCGGTACGGCTTCCGTCACATGACCCCTGACATACAGGCCGACTCCTGTCCCTCACAGACACATTCATTCGGCTGGACTCTCTCTTTCTCTTTCACTCTTTCAGATTGTTATTGAAGAAGCTATTTGGCATGGTGAAGGGGGTTTACATTGCAAAGCATCGCTCTCTGGCTCTCCTCCAAAACCTGCTGAGTGGTCCTGCTGTCCATTAGTGTTGAGGAAGAGACTTTGAACGTGAAGCATGTGAAGCTGCTCATAATTTAAAGTACATCTACAGTCAATTTCCCCTTTAAAAATGCAGTTAGTTGCATGCACGGCTACACAAGATGATAATATTTAATACATTTTCTAATTGAAAGTACGATTTAGTAAAACAAGCAGTATTTTCCGACATAAAAACAGGAAGGATATGCAATGCATACTTTTCATTAAAGGGATCGAACATGTACTCATCCTCATGTCATTTCAGGCAGAAGACAAAAGAAGATATTTTGAAGAATGTTGGTAACCAAACCACATTGACTTCCCTTGTATGAACACAAACCCACAAAATATCTTCTTAAATGAAGAAAAAGTCACGTACAGATATGCAACCTAACACAAATAATGACATCATTTATCATTTTGGGTGAACTAAGGCTTTAACAAGAGATACAGTTACACTTATGAAATCTGCAAAATTTGAGTATTCAAGAAATAATAAGGCCTTTGCACATTGAGTCCGCGACTTACGCACGTTTAAAAAAAAATACGACCTCACGTTGTGTCAATCACATTTACACGCTGTCTCCGATATTTCGTCCATCATAAATATTCGGACTGGGTTCGATATTCTGCGTAGCAAGAATTCTGAGAGGCCTTTTTTGCACAATTGAGACGAAGATTTCAGTCTGTATGTGCGGAGACCTTAAGAGCAATCTGTAAATAAGCTTTATTTATGGTCCACCACACGAATTTACAAAAAACTTCAGTGTGATCTTTCTGTACCTGATCGATCATTGACAGTTTTTTGTGAGTCTCTTGTTTGTTCTGATATTCGGCCCAGTCTTTGCTTTTCCAGCATCTTCTCCGTGTCTGAATGTATGTTGATGAGATCCTTCATTTTACACTGAGTGCATGTTTCATGTATAAAAAAATGCAACACAATGCATTATGAGACAGGTGTTTGGATGATCAGTAAAAACTGTCAGTGTTTTTCATTTAATAAACGACATAGAAGAGGAAATAAATGTGTTTTGTATTTAATGTACTAAATATAGACGGTTTCAAAGTGACAACATATAGAAACATTACTGCACGTGTTCGTGGACATCCCTTAACTTCCGGTACACATTCAGGCAACGTTTTTACGATGAAAAACTGAAAGTTTCACGTACGGCGTTATCAAAACAGTCTGCATTTACACGGATCCAGGAAAACGGATGAAAATGCTGTAGTATGCACGCCAGGCCAGTGGATGGCGATGTTGTTGTGTAAAGAAACAGGAGGTGCCTCAAAGCAGACATGACAGTTATAAGCCAAAAGTGGCATCTGCGTGTGACGTCATCATTTGCTGAGAGTTCCGACTTGCTGTTTACAAGTCGCCTAAAATGCTGTTTCCGTTTTATGGACAGCCAAAACGCATACATTTTTGAGGGTTTTGTGTAAATGGCCTCTCACAAACAATAGAGCACATGTAGATATTTCTGATAACAAGCAAAAGAAACGTTACTTGGCTAAACTTGTCTCTTCAATATTTTGAATTTAGACTGCTATACTAAGCTCATCCACTAGATGTCAATGTACCACACTGTTTTGTTTAAATGCAAACTACAGGACCCCTACAGCACAAATTGTTTATCTAATAAAATGAACATACAACTAATTCAAAAAATCGTTTATTTAATACAATTATTATACAAGAAAATAAAATGTACGTAGTTATATTAGTAGACACTAGCCAATCACAGACCGGAAGTTAAATGGGGGTCAGGCACGCGTGTAAAAAAACACATACATTTGTGAACATATGGCATTATTTCTTTAGAAAGGCAATCTGAAGTACGCAAATGATCATGAACTCACAGACTCTTCTTCCATCCAAAGACCAGATCAAAGCCGCATTTAATGCAAGGAGTGCACGCTAATCTGTCTCGCCTGCTTACTTGTAATCGAATCACCTAAAACATATGTTAAAAACAGATGCTAACAGAGCCAATAATGCCTTAAATGACGACTATGTAGACAGCTCACCCGGTTTAGGCACTGGACCTCATTTTTGCTTCACAGGTCAAAAATAATCTAATCTCATAATGAGTCTTTATGTTTTATTATAAATCATTGTGTTTTCACACTAACTAACATGTGCATGCTTTGCCTTTCCACATCCACCATTAATAACATTTTCACATATTTCTCTCGTTCTCGCTCAAATCCCAAACGTGTTTTATCCGTTGAGCGTTCGTCGTGTTGCCAGCACATTTCTCACAGTTCAGACGTGCCACTGCATTCAATTTCGTATGGAATCTGTCATGCAGAAACATTACACTGCACAAATATTTATTTTCTGTTACAGTATAGCTCCAACTCCGTCTGCTCAACGCACTTGCACGTCTCAGGTTCTCCGGCTGATGTTTTCTCGGTTTAATCTCTCTGAACATCTCTCTCATGCACACACACGCATCAGGGCCGAGAACAGAAAGAGCCTTTGAGTCTGAGAAAAACACTTCTGAACGATTGATCCAGAAATCAAAGAGCAAAATCACATCCAATGAAAAGAGAAATCAGTTCGCTGGACCTCGGCGGCCGAGGAGAATGTTTAGAAGAGCTTTTCAGCTGCCAAAAGATGGCAGATTTTGTTACAAGCGAGAGAATGAAACGGGCGAGAAGAAACCATAATTCACGCCTGGATTTATTTGTTTTCAACGGATTTGTCGCGGTTTCTTAGATGGTCCCTTCTTGTCGCCTGATGATAATTTTGTATCTGCGGGGCGGCACAATTATTTCATTATTTGCTCTCTGAGAAACATTTATTGTGTTTTCACCTGCTGTCAGCTCAAGAAAAGTGAACATAAACACAGAAAGCGGGAACACAGAAAATCTAATATTTACAATAATAGATGGACGGATGGGTGATGATAAGAGCACAATGGTTCACAGGGTTTGAATACTGTAAACAACTGCTTTGGAGAACAAATGAAAAGCACAAGAAGACTGTGGAGTTGCAAAATTACCATAGATTTGTGTAAATTTGATGAGAAATGTTTGAGTTCAAATTGAGATCTTTAATAATTTTGATTTTTGATGGCAGACTTGACTGCTCGGTTTGACACATTGTTGACATCTCTTCACTCAAAACTCTGATGACAGAGACAGATGTGACATTGCTGACTCTATAATCCTCATCTAGGATTATAAAGCATCGGCATTACATCACATTTATCCTGGTGGTCAACGTCTGAGGGCCGGGTTCGGCTCATCTGAGGTGATGTATTGACGGGAACATTTCTCTGATGTGTTGGTACCCGAGATGCCAAGAGTGGAGCACTCAACCCTCCTCTGCTATCCTCCATGCACGTCACATAATGCTGATTATGTAAATTGAAGCATGAAGGCAGGTACTTGTGTAATTTCTTTTTTCCCTTTACTTTAAATGTGTGGATTTGACAGGCCTGGAAATGATTGCGCTCGGGTATGTGCACGTATACACAAAAGAGACGACTGACATTAGCGTGTGCTGGTTAGTCACATATGACTTTCTTATCTAGTCTTCTCACCTAGTCTTGTTTTTCAGTACAAATGTCGAAAAATTCTTGAATCAAGATGCATTTTCTTGATGAGTTTGTGCTTAACACAAGCAAAAATATCTGCCAATATAAATAAAATAAACTTGAATTAAGGTTTACCTTTCTCTTAGTCACTGAATTCAAGATGGTTTTTTTGCTTGTTTTAAGCACAAATTCACTGAAATTTTAAACAAAATAGTCCAAAAACAAGACTTATTTTCTTAGGTCATTTTGCTCATCAAGAAAATGCATCTTGATACAAGAATTCAAAGACCTTTGTACCGGAAACCAAGACAAAAATACTAAATAAGAAAGTCTTTTTTTTAGTGCACTTACATGCAGATGTCTTTCAGTCGCAGTCAATTTGCTAGCGTGCAACAACACCTTCATCCACTTCTCACCTGCTTTGCTTACACGATGAGCACCTGCAGCCAGCGGCACCCATGCACCTTCAGTAATTAAAGTGTTTGATCTCCTTCTCTCCCCACGGAGACGCATGCGCAGCTGAAACTGTGATCAATGACCGAGAGAGAGAGAGAGACGGCCGCAGACTGACATCACTGAGACTGAAGACTGAGAGAGAGGGCAGACAGCTGCGGGGTATGAAGAAGCAGCAGAATTATTTCATCATTTGCCCTTTATTAGCGAAAGGACCGTCGGATGAGAACTGAAGTGCATGAAGAGCAAAAGGCATTATTATGAATATTATGAACAGAATAAATATTGAAATAGTTGCTGTCATCCCTTTAGGTCAGCAAAGTTGTTGGAACGTAATTATAATATTTATGATTGATATACATATTTTAGGATGACCAAGATAAAACAATAAATCTATATTCAATTTCAATTTATTTCTAAAAGCGTAGGGATAGTTCACCCAATTCATTTATCATTTACTTACCTTCATGTCAAACCTGCATGAGTTCCTCCTTTAGAACACAAAGGAAGATATTTTGAAGAATGTTGATCATCAAACAACACTGAACTCCATTGACTTCCATTAAATGAACCCCTAAGACATTTCTCAAAATATCTTCTGTTCCACTGAATCACACATTCAGGTTTAAACCACACCTGCTTTTCGTGTAAACCTTTTTTCAAGAAACCAGTCTATTGGTGACAGTAAAGATGACCGTCTCTCTGTGCCGTTTTCTGCAGTGCTTACAGAACAAACGGTTCATACCTGAATGCGAGGCTTCGTCTCCTCCGCGCAGGACTCTCGTCTGGCTGACCTTGGGTGGGAGCAGATCAGACAGCTCGAGGTAGAGACCCCATCTATCTTTCAACCAGCTGCCAGATTTTCTAAACAGGCTGGAGAAACGATCCCTCACCAGGGAGCCTTCCCAGTACGCCAGGCCCATGTGGCGTAATCACTCAAATTACCAGAGATCCCTGAACCTCGGCTCTACCTCCAGCTAAATGTGTCTCCTCTGCTGCACACAGACATGAAAACTGTGTGGAATTTGACCATTTTGGCTTCATTTATGTTACACATTTTCATTTATTTTATTTATGTTTTGTCTCTTATGTACTTTTTAACTAGGAAATGAACATCATCATGCCAAATGATTGTCTGCTTTATTGTAACAAAAAACAAGAAGTGATCAAGGTGAAGAGCAAGACAAAAAAGTGTATTCAAGTTAGTACACTAAGTACATTTACATCTATTCATTTGGCAGAAGCTTTAATCCAAAGCGACTTATAAGTAGGAGAGCACATGAAGATTTTGTCAACACGCTAAAAAGTACCGTCAGTTCACAGGGCCGTGATACTAGGAGGATTAAAGCTGGAGTGATCAAGGCAGAGAATGAAGAACAAGTTAAAAAAAGATTAAGAGATAAGACATAAACAGTTATTGGTTAATCAAATAAATGCAGAACATTTGGGTTTCTTTTTCAAAGTTGTGAAGGATGCTGCAGTTCGGATGGAGGCTGGCAGTTCATTTCACCACGGAAACCGAATGAGTAAATGTTTTTGGTGCCTCGCTGTGATGGAACAACCAGGTGTCGCTCATTTTCAGACCGAAGATGACGGGAGGGGATGTAGACCTGGAGCAGTGAGTTAAGGTCAATGGGGCCGTTAGCATTCTTAGCCAGTGTCTGCGATTTAAACTTGATGCGGCCGGCAACTGGCAGCCAGTGAAGTGAAATCAGGAGGGGTGTTATATGGGTTCTTTGAGGCTGATTGAAAACTAGACGTGCAGCTGCATTCTGGATCATTTGCAAGGGCTTGACTGCATTGGTTGGAAGGCCGGCCAGAAGAGAATTGCAGTTGTCCAGTCTTGAAATGACCAGAGCTTGGACTAGCAGCCGAGAGGCATGTTTTGACAGGAATGGCCTGATTTTCCTGATGCTTTAGATCCCATACCAGCAAGTTTGAGTGGTTGCTGCAATGTGAGAAGTGAATGTGAGCTGGTCGTCGAACATCACCCCCAGGTTCCTCGCAGACTTGGTGGGTGGTATAGTTGAGCTGAATAGTAAGGTGGTGTTCATTTGATGGGTGGGCCGGTATAACCAAGAGTTCTGTCTTGGAGAGGTTGAGTCGTAGGTGATGCTCTTTCATCCAAGAGGAGATATCCAGAAGGCAGGCAGAGACACGGGGAAAAGAGAAATAAAGCTGCATATCATCTGCATGGTATGAGAACCCATGTGCCTAAATAATTGGACCCAGGGAGTGTGTTTTTAAAAAGAGGAGAGGAGCAAGAACTGATCCCTGAGGAACTCCAGTTGTCAGCTGGTGGGATATGGATGTCTCGCCACTCCAGGATACCTTAAAGGATCTGCCTGTGAGATAAGAGTCAAACCAGTTGAGTGCAGTATACTATATAAAGTATACTATATAAAAGTAGACTTAGTGAACAGTATACTTATTTTTTGTAAGGGTATTTTGACGATGGTTCACTAGAGTACACTCTTAAAAATAAAGGCGCTTAAAAGGTTCTTCACAGAGATGCCATCGAAGAAACATTTTTGGTTTCACAAAGAACCTTTCAGTCAATGTTCTTTAAAGAACCGTCTCTTTCTTACTTTTTACAATCTAAAGAACCTATTTTCGCCACAAAGAGCCATTTGTGAAACTGAAAAGTTCATCAGATGTTAAAGGTTTTTCTTGAAACCAAAGGTTTCTTCTATGGCATCGAAACGCCTTTTGAAGCACCTTTTGATCACATGAAAGCATTTCGATTTAAAACATGGTTTGAGCAGATAACTCTATGTTTATATTAGATTCAAATAAGAATGGTTTCTTAATGTTAATATAGAATCAAACCATTTATTTCATTTACATTTTCTCTTTGACATTCGCTTTGATTTTAACCGCATTGAAGATATACAGTTTATAGTTTTTGTGTAAGACGGAAACTGATCCCACAACCCTGACTTTGCAAGCACCACGTTATGAGAATGCCCTATAGCTGTCAGATGACTCCTGTATATGCAAACTACATTTACACATTCTGTATTCTACATTACTTAACCTCACGAGTTTGATTTACATTTTCCTGCATGCATTTTCTTCATTAGCCTGTTATTTTCAACACACTTTCTTCAGCGTGTCTCCTGTCTCCTCTCTATTCACCCTCATTTCCTCCTCTTTTTATTCTCCGCTACTTCTCTCTTCCTCCATCTTCGTTACACGCCTCTCTTAGCGCAAAAACAAATGATAAGACGCGGCACTCCGGGGCTGTTTGGTCCTATGTGGTAATCAGTTTGCAAATCATTGCGGTGAGAGGAAAAGCGCTAGCGAGCTGTTTGGATCACTCTGCCTTAATCTAAAAAACGTCTGGAACGGTGCAGGCCACGGAGCGTGCCGTCAGGAGTGGATTTGAGCTGCTTTAAGAGCCACAGAGAGGGAGGGAGACATATTTCTTTGAGAATGAAGCACCTCATAAACCTCTCCTAAGCTTGAGTGATGACAGAATACAAAACACCACCAGCCAAAGCTTTTCTTTATGGCGACTATACGGTGTTGTGTTCTAAATTGTGCTGAGGAAGATAATAATGTCGACGTACAACAGACTGTAAAGAGGATTACAAAGCAGGAGAAACTCTTCAAGGTCAAGACTCAAGAAAACATTTCTGTAGAAAATAGCAGCGGAAGGCCAAATGGAAATGTCAGATGTTTCTCTTAATGTATATAGCTCAGGAGATCTGATAGGTGTAGAGGTAAAACTATCTGGATTTTGGGTGAATGTGATGAGAAATGTTTGAGTTCATATTGAGATCTTGACTTTTGATCGCAGACTTGACAAATCTTGACGTCTCTTCTCAAACTCTGATGACGGACACATTTGTCAAATTTCTGATTCTCAGACTCGAGGGAAAATGTACATTTTCTCTTAAATAAACCTCATTCATGTCTGCGAGAAACAATAGAGATGTTACAGAGATCTCATCCGTGATTTTTCGTTTTCATAAGCAGATGTTTTGGTTAGTCTAACAAGCATGTATTTCATTTAAATTGGATGTTTCTATCTTTGTTTGAATCAGTATGGTTCTCTACATCTTCATGAATGTCAATACAGGAATAAATGTATGTTGATGTTTACGAACTCATTTTCTCAACCTCAAAAACAAACATGTTTATTAAATTGAGAAAGATCCCGAGAGAAATTCTGGAAGTGAACAAA
Organism: Barbatula barbatula; assembly: GCF_947034865.1. NCBI lineage: Eukaryota > Metazoa > Chordata > Actinopteri > Cypriniformes > Nemacheilidae > Barbatula > Barbatula barbatula. Next base: position 1,612,696 of record NC_136775.1, read on the forward strand.
CAAACAAAATTCAAACCGAACAGTCCACATAGTCAAGAAATAATTTACTCAAACGTTAAGACGTCTGGCATTATTTATTTTCTAAAGCCAAGTGCTGTTCGTTTCTTTTTCTGTGAAACGCCAAACAGTTTTTGACGTTTTTCCATACAAAAACAGTCAGAGAGAGCACATCCATCAGACTTCTAAAAGAACAAACAAACAGCATAAATGTTGTTTACATGATTTGTCTAAATGCACGATTTTGTTAAATATTGTTTAAGGGTTTTCATATCACATCATATGAACTGATTTATGTTTTTTTTCTTTCTTGAAAAAAGCTGTGTAAAGAGATTTGGCACAAACTCTTGTGTTCGGTCAAAAATAACAGCATGCGGCTTTGGAAACAACATGAAAGTAAAGTAATGATTTCTATTTTCACGTTTTGATGAATTAGATGTTAATCTTAAAACAGAAATTGAAGAAAGCACAGTCGCAGTGATGGGCGCCTGGGTGTGCAGCTGCGGCCGTGTCTGATTCCAGACTGCACCCTCTCTCTCTCCATTTGGCATCATGTGTTGGGTCGAGCTCAGACGGTGGACGCTCTTTGAGGAAAGCTCTTTTTCTACAGACCAGACTTGACATCCGCGGCACATGCGCAGATGCAGACGGTGGCAGCTGCATTCGATAAAGCGCACTTGCATGATGAAACGGGCCGGGCAGGTGGAGGATGGGAGAGAGGGAGGGGACGTTACTCGCTCACCTATAAAAACTGCAGTCCTCCGGGGAGCTGAGTCAGCGTGCAGTACGGGCCGCAGAATAGCCGTATGCGTAATTTCACCAAAGAGCAATTTGTTTAGGTGTCTCTCCATTTCTGCATGGAAATTACTCAAAGATGCTCTGGTGGGGCACGCGTGTGTGAATTGAGACCTGAGAAGTGTCGGTTTGTGCTCATGTATGGACAACCAAGGTCGAGCGATATTCATAATTGAACTACGAAAATCCTATTCAGTTTCTAGCAAACAGGTGCATATTGACATTTACATTAATGGAAGGCGAATTAAAATGCATTGAGATTTATTACAATTTATTCTTTGATAAATTACAAGCATATACTTAATATTTTAATTGAATCATAGACAATTCATCTTTTCACTCATTCTTCGACATCAATGAGATTAAATTAAGCAAATGGAAACGTTTTCTCATTGCTAAGATATTTATTCAGAGAAAAGGGTCTCAGAGATGTTTCACAAGCGTCAGATGAGATTTCAACAATGTGTCAAACTGAGCTCAGATTTGTCAAGTCTGCGAACAAAAGTCAATATTATTGAAGATCTCAATATGAACTCAAACATTTCTCATCGTATTGACTCAAACCCGAGTATTTTTAAACATTCATTAAACATTTAAACATAATATTTAGGTAAAACTGAAGTAACCATGGTTTTTAGGTGTATTGATTACTTTTGGCAACTTATAACAAACTACGCTTATTCCGATACGCAGACTAGTTGCCCTAGTTGCGTAGGGCCCCTGCACAACCAGGGGCCCCCTTGAGTACCGAATTAAAAACACTGTAATGTAAACAAGACCCGGATTCAACTTTCTGCCTTCAGAGTGTTCTATTTCAAAGTCTTATTTAGTTTTGCAAAAATTATACAAGTGATTCACAAATTCAGTATTTGTCCACTGGCATACAGTTGGTTCCACTGTGGACGTTCAATAGTCGTGAATTCAGGGACCATCTCCAAAGTTACATACACATTAATATTCTAATTTCAATGGCTTTTACATGGAATCACTTAGTCACAAAACCAGTTTTACAATGTTCAGCTATAATGTACATCACTGCAAACCACTGTATTTAGTTTGACCAGGATAATATGACATTTTTGTGTCATCACATTTAGAGAATTATTGATGTGTTTTCTTATGCTAAGCTTTCTTGAGTAAACTATATTTCTCCTTTTTATTGCGTTTTCTTTTGTTAATCACTCATTTGGTTAGTAAAAAGCAAGATGGTTCCGGGGCCACGCGTTACTTTAGGTAAAGGATTATTTACATGTGAATCAAAATGTGAATTTAATTTTATACGTTTATACTTGTTTTTACTGTTAGTTTAATGTTTTTCTGTCTTTCAAGTGTGTAAATTGATTTATAGTTTTTAATTTACAGTTATGATTACAGTATGTAATTTGAACTATTATGACAGGGGCCCCTCACAAAGGTTTGCATAGGGCCCCCAGACGTCATGGTTCATTTGTGGTAACTTTGGTTTAACTGCAAAAACCATGTGTTTCACTTTAGTAAAAACATGTTTTTTTGTTTGTTTTAAACCATGATACATTTTCGGAAGGGATTATATTTTTCCTCTGATATAGTACGGTGGGCTCAGATCACCTGGCACTAGGTTCTGGTCTTAACTGTGATTGCTCAATGCGCTGTGCTCCCGCAGAGATGCTGTGGCTTTGAAGATGCACACAGACGCTGCACTGAAATCAGATGAGTATTGTGCAAGTGGATACAAGGAGCAGTTTGCAAAGATCACGTGGAAAATGGAGCGAACACAAAAGTGCCGTCTGAGACTGAAATTAGGACGCATCTCCTGTTGCTACAGATGTGCATGTACGACATTATTGAGTTTCATTTTGCACCGCAAATCACATTCACTGTGTTTACACGCACATATTGTTGATCTTAAGAAAATGAAAACAAATAGGAGTTATAATGTACATACCAAACATCTTTACTGAAAATGCCCGTCTGGAACTCGAGCACACAGGAAAATTATCTCATACTTCTACAGACAACACAACACAACAAGAAAAAAATATTTGATGACAGAGAATAAAAATAAACGTAATAAATGGTATATTCTTAGTAAACAGGCCTTTAGGAACGTTTTGTTTTGCTCCTCAAACTAGTTTATTCAAGACATGTTTATTCAACATGTTTTATAAAAGCTTTTTTCAAGTCATACGAGTTTGCAAAAACATGAGGTTGAGTAAATAACGGCAGCAGCTGTACAGTAGGTGAACAAAATGATATACAAATTTGTCTCTCACGTAAATTCATGTTGTTGAACGTGTCCTTTACTTTCAGATTCAACCTTATCTTTCCCCCGGGAGCACGATTGCAAACATGGATTCTTGTTTTTCTTCTCTGCATTCTGAACAGGTCCTATAATGCATCTTGGTTGAGACAAATGATTATACATTTTCTCTTTGGTTCTATTGTACAGGAATGAAAGAAGCGGCCATGCACGAACAGACAGCTGGACGAGAGACAGCATGAGAGAATATATAAGCTCTGTGTGGTTTGGTGTGTTATTTGTGCAGCGGATGAAGTGATAAAGTAAGCAAGAACAAAGACACATTGTGACTCACTAATATTACACCTCGTTCCCTGAACCAAGATCAGTTCATCCTATTACTCACCTTGTGTTGTTTCAGACTGTTAGGATTTTCTTTGTTTCTGGGATACTGAGAAGAATGGCCAAGATGATTTTTGTCTAAGACGTGAACTGCAGTTTTCTTTTCCATGTCTTATATTTAAACTACGTATATATTAGTTTTCTTGTTATTAATAGGAAAAATGCTTTGGTTAAGGAGAGAAACCTTGGTTTATGACAGCCTATTTCTAGCTGGTTGCAGAAAATTTCTTCCAGGGATTGTATTGGACAAGACTTAATTTAGTATAAAATACCATAATTGTACCTTTTTTTAAACAGGCATACATTCAGGGGGTTAAATTGGGATTTGTTATGTGCCGGGGCTCTGTGGGGGATTTTGGGGGTGCGTATACGAAGCTTATAATCATATGACATTTGCATTTAGTCATTTAGCAGACAGTTTTATCCAAAGCGACTTACAAAGAATTCAGGGAGCAACAAGCAATATGTCATACATGAAGTATGAATGGACAAACTGCGAACGACTCGCAAATAGGCAGAGCGCGCAGAGCTCGAATCGAAGGGGAACCGGGGGTTCCGGGACCCCCCTTAAGACTTTAGCACTGAGTGCTGCAGACAGACTAGCCGCACGTTCCAAACATAATATATCTCTCTCCGAAGGGCGCTTGGGGAAGGGGACACAATACAAAACCTCACTAAATAAAGAGAAAAATACTTTGTTTTTATCGCTCCTTTTGGCAAGTTGATTTTCAACGGACGATAGCGGTTTTCCCTTCACATCAAGGTTTACTCTTCGAAGAGAGTAGGGTATAGGGATGATCACTTCAGAATGGAAAGCAGGGAATAATTTCTGCGAGTTGGGTTGCTACGTTGCTTATAGATCAGTTTTTGCACGTTTATCAATGTAAGTGTATACACTTACAAAAAAGGTAAATTGTTACTCAAAGAAGCCTATGTGCTGGTCCAATTGAACCCCTGCATACATTATAATGTCTAATACAATGCTTTAATATAATACTGTGATACTATATTTGCATGCGTATATCACCTAAACTAGCATAAATGTAATAGACAGACACTGACTACATTTATTTATCATATGGGCTTGCAAAACTGACAGAGGTGTATAAAACCAAAAAACATTATGACTTATATCATTGAAAACTACATTTGTATGTATTTTAGTCCTTTAAGTCAATTTAAGAGCTTGTACGGTATTTGAAGCGTCTGTATCTATATTCTACAGATAAAAGAACATCACATGGGGTTGGAACAACATTAAGGCAAGTACAGTAAATGATGAAAAAACACATTCAATAAAGTTCATTTGTACACGGTTTACTTGAAAGAGTTTCACTGACTCATCATGCAAGAAATCATTGTTGTGCAATGGTAACAGATGAAGAAAACAGTATTAAAGAAATCTGTGACCAATTATGGAAGTGTGACTATGGCAATGCTTACATTTGCATGATTTTGCATTGATCACCAAAGGGCATTCATTCAGTTTCCAGCTGAATAATGTATGCTTAACACATGAAGTAAACAACGTAACTGATGTTTATTCTCTGACCAGTTGATATATGACCTTCTAAAAACCACCATCGGACTAAACACAACTTTTTAGTCTTTCTTCGCTGCAAAATACTCACCTCACCTCAAGTTAAGAAAAAAAAATCCTTTAAGAAATATGAGGACCCTTATAAAGTTTATTTTCTTGCGGAAAGTGTTGCACAGCTCTGTTACAAAAATCTGTGTCATAAAAACCACAACAAATGCATTTCAAAACACTTATGCATAAAAATATTGATAAAAATCAAACCATTTTTATGACGTGTGCTATGTAAGCGCTTTATAAACGTTTTGTATAAGGAACGGCAATAAATGTAAGATCCAATGGCCGATTTCAATGCTATCACATCTAGTGCAATGAGTCAAAGTAAAATGATCTTGAGTTGGAGATTTTGGATCTCTTTGATATGTAACAGCACGTGGGTTGATTTAAGTCAACCGAATGTTTATTTAAGTTAATGCACAAGTAACTAGTAAGAAAGATGTTGTGGAAAAACAGCTAAAAACATGTGTAATACTCAATGAAGGGCTTTGTGTAGTATCATAGTCAAATAAAAAACAACATTTTAGCACCGGTTTTAGTACATCCCTGGATTTGTGGCAATCCTGCTCATGCATATGATAAATAATGCATGAGTGAGTGAATCATATATCTTTATTTCACTGTTATGTGAATATAGAATATAGAAAATGATGGGACGTAATATTTGCTATACAAACAAATAAACATCACACACTCAATATCCTCAATTTGTGAATTAGAAAGAATCCTGTTGCTGTGATAAACATGTGATCGGACACACTCGCACAATTTAAATCTAGATTAAAGACACATCTTTTCAGCCAAGCATTCACTTCATGCAAAATATTTTAAATAAAACCACCGGGAGACAGCTGACATTAGATATTATTTACTAGAATAATTTAACTTGTTATATAAACACCATGTACTGTGCTGTGTTTGACCTTTTTTGTGTGTTTCTTATTTTCTTATTTTCCCCCGTGAAGCTGCTTTGGAACAATGCACATTGTGAAAAGCGCTATATAAATAAAATCAAATTGAATAAAGATCCAGTTTTTGTTTGCAAGATATGGGTTTACAAAGCAATGAAAATACTGGAGTGTGTCTGACATTGAAGCAAAAGTTTAAAGGAGAATTATCATGATAATTCCCTGACTCACATCGGTGTGTTTATTTCTTTTGT
>NC_136775.1:1619063-1754780 GCF_947034865.1 Barbatula barbatula
AGAGAGAGAGAGAGAGAGAGAGAGAGAAACAGAGAGAGAGAGAGAGTTCCTTAGTATTAATTAAAACGAATGACTCCAGATGCTCCTACAACCGGAATAACAAAGATCAGGCGGCATGTTTGCATTGGTAGTTTGCCGTGATTAAATTCTTCATCCATTCTGCTTACACATTTCTCCAATATTCATTTTCTCAAGATGAGACGAGATCAAGAGGTACTCCAAAGCGGCTTCATGCTTTTTGTGTCTATACACACGAGCTCGTCTTCAAAACCTTGTGAGCGGCCCATGCGTCCACATAAAACCCTTCTCCTTAGAAGTGACTTGTCTATTTAAACAGAAGACAGTAGGTGTTGAAACAGAGCTTTGGTGTCTGTGTGTGACGGGCTGTGCTTGTCACAGAGATGCTGGCATAAAATACAACATCACCACCGCCTCACGCTAATGTGTTTCAGTGAAGCTGTGTTTGGGTGTTCAGCTCCCCCTAGAGCTCCAGCACAAACAGAAACATCCGATGAAAAGAAAAAGTTTTATTAAAATCCTCATTTCACTTAACAATCATGAATTTGACATCGTAAAAATACATACATGTAAAAAAATACATATGTTTGCTTATACAAAAGTAGTCCTTGTTTTGTCATACATTTCATAGCTGTACAAGTTTAAAAGCGGTACACAAGGAGACGCCCATAGATGGGCATAAAAGTCCAAATAAGTTAATGTACATAAGCAGCTGTTATTTCTCATAAAATGAGCGTGTTTTCAAAATTTGCAGCAGAATCCGCAGCCTTTGTTGTGACAGCATTTGCAGCAATATCTGCAGAGAGAGAGATGACTCTGACGCTTGCTTCTGAACAGTGCCTGGGGAAAGACGAGAAGAAATGAGATTTTAGTGACCTCTGACCCTTACTGCAACAGTAACAGTGTATTAGAGTATTTTACTGTGGTGAAGAGGTATTCTAAAGGCTTGTGATCGCTAATGTGTTTATACAGGCGGCAAAAAGAAGACAACCGTGTATGTTCAGTGAACAGTGTTCAAAATAAAACATTTACACACCGCTGTGCTAATACTCGGGTGGTCCGGAATAATAATGTGAAATAGTAATAATGACAAACGTCTTTAAAAGTTAAAGTCAATACCAGTGGATTTCTCTGTTCCAGTGATGTTTCTGTACTGTGATCTTCTATCTGTGGAGCTTCAGTCTTCATCTGGTCCTCATGTACCTGCTTGATAGACAGCGAGAGTTTCATTTAACTTATTATGTTTCATGGCGTCACGCATTTACATCTAATCCCCCAAATAAATCAGTAGCACATGAACATAGAATGAATGATGCATGTGAATATCGGATTGTAGTTTCTTGGCATTAAACTATTAAAATGGCAGGACATGTCAAACGCCATATGACGTAAGAATCTGTTTTTTTTGGTGTGTATAGTTTATGGTTCCATAAAGAAAATGTAACATCATCAAAACTTACAAAAGTAAGAACGAAGCAAAGAACAAACAAACAAAATGAAAGCGAGAGAGAGAGAAACAGAGAGAGAGAGAGAGAGATAATCACATTACCACAAGGCAAAAGATAGGTAATGAAAATGAATAAATACAAATAATAATAAACAAACAAACAAATATACATATATATATATATATATATACACTGTTTATAAAAAACTCATTCAGCTTCAACAAAAAAGTGAGGAAAGAAAGAAGGAAATGAAGGAGAATAAATGTTTTCTAAGAACATAAGAAAGAAAGTGTATTAAGGGAACCAAATGATTCTTCAAAGAACCCATTTAAACCTTCTCCCTGCAAAAGATCAGTGCACATTTGTGGGATCTCACCTGTGTGAAAGGACCAGCAGCGGTCTGAAGGATGCAGAAACACACGATTATGAGCACAGCAGAGAGAAAGACACCTGTGAGCTTCATCTTCTCCTCTTCAGCGACGGTTCTTCTCAGTATCTTCTTCCTCCGTTCTGTGCAGGACACGTCAATGCAGACCGAACTAAAGGATCTGTCGGAAAGTTCTTATGAAATGCTTCTTTAGGTTTATTCTCAGATTATATTGCTTTGTTCGCTGGTTATGACCGGCAGCGCTCTGACATTTATATTCAGCGCTGAGAGCGTCACATATGCCCTTTGTCTCTTCCCGTCAACTTCTTACACAACACCGGGAATTCAGAGCAACAACACGAGAAGTGGCTAGGAAATTGCGCAAAGTTTCCACTGCGGCAGCTCAGATTTAACAGATCAAACAACTATGAAATAAATAGAAGGAAATAAAGATTTTAAAGGGATAGTTCACCAAAAAATAAAGAAATCTGTCATCATTTAGCCACCTTCAGATTGTTACAAATCGGAATAAATGTCTTTGTTGTGCTAAACACAAAGGAAGTTATTTGGAAGAATGTAACAGATCATATCCTCCATTGACTCCAAAAGTATTTATTTTCCCAACTACGGCAGTAAATGGGGATGATATCTGTTACTGACATTCTTACAAACAGCTTCCTTCGTGTTCAGCCGAACAAAGACATTTAAGTTTGGAACAATCTGAGGGTTGATTTTATGATGATTTTAGCGTGAACTGTCCCTTTAATAAAACTACAAAGAAATAAGATTGCGTCACCTCATGTTAGCTCAAATAAAATGACAAATAAAGGATCAAACCTTTACTTAGTCATCCCAGACTGCTATTTGGTAACGGACAAAACAAGATAATTGCATGACAAAAGTGTGACGATACGGATTAGAAACGCCAGGGGTCTGTTAACATCCACATGCTGGAATGATCCGGATTTCCTTCATAAACACTGTATTAAACATGAAGTATTAATAACAACAGACTTCATCAACACCGACTAAGCAGCGTACACGCATTATAATAACTGTGTATAATTGTACGGCATAATTTACAGCGTGTTATACGGAAGCAGGTGAACTGAATATATTCACATCCGAGCAAACAGACTCGTTCTGCTGTATTCTCAAGTAAAAGCCATGAGGTGTGCGAGGCAGAGATAACCTTCTGTCTGCAAATGTTGACGTCGAGTCACTGTCAATGATGTCAATAATCATAAGACAGTTTGGCCTCATGCTGAATCGATAACCATTTCACTCATTGTTCTTCTTCTCATCAGAAGAATTTAAATTGCAGATAAAATCAGTAGAACCAAGGCAGAACATCTGCGGTTTATGATGTATTATTTTGGTAATGAGAACATTTCCATTTAAAAAGGATCGGTCGGGGACGCATGTTTGGGAATAATGATTTGAAAGTTTTGACTGAATTATTTGAAAGGTACGATTTTTATTTCTGAAATGTACTATGATATAAGTGCATTTTAATGAGAATATCTCTTCTGCAGAGGCCATTGAGCTCCTGCCACACTGTGCTGTTTCTCCAGAATATAATGTGTATTCTGTGCACGCCGTGTATATTTTCTATACGCACAGGATACACAGATGACCTACAGCATTTGTCAAAACGCCCGGCGCACAACGGAGCACGCTGCACAGAATGCCACGTCCCACAATGCAACACGCTCCACTTTGCCTTTCGGTTCTAGTGTGACCAATGAACCAGAAGTGACATCGGCCACAATTTTTCAATGTCTCAGAAAACCCCACTTACATTTAAACCGTAAACGGGTTACGTACCGGTGGATTCCTTGGTTCCAGTTAAGTTTCTTTACCGTGATGGTCTGTGGTGTTTGCTGAGGTGAGACTTTATAACAACAAATAACATTTTAATGACATCCTACGTCAAAATTGTATCATTGTACACACAAAAACAGCCACGGAGACAATGCAAATGTTCATTTAAGCCGCGTTTCTAGAGGTATTGTGGTCATTCAGTCCAGTCTCTGTTGAATTTCAATAAAATCAAACGTCGGGAGTGACATAAAATCATCCTAAATACATAGAAATATGACTCAAAGTGAATATGAACTTCTTTTCAGAGCATCTGTCTTCGTTTTCTTAAAATAAATGCAAATAGAAATAGTATTTTTATTTGACATTTGGGAGAAATATTGTAAGTAGTTCACAGAATGAAGCAAAGATGTTTTGGGAAAAAACATTGTTTCTCAAGAGTTTGACAGACACATTTGTTATATAGAGACGCCAGCGTTATCAGTGATCTTCTGGTCAAACAGACGCAGGCTCCAGCGTGACAGGCGCCACAACCTCTCTCTGTCCCGGGCCAATGACCCCTCTGCCGCTTATTCTGTCCTCACCTACACAGATCTCAGTCTGTCAGGAATTCATTCACTCGTGTTTTCCCAAACCACGATTTTATAACCAAAACATGACAATCGATAGCTTGCCAAACGTTTAGACCACCCATTCCAAAGTCAACACAGCTTGTTTATGGAAACTGAAAACGCCATTGATGAGAAAAGCACATTTAAACATGAATAAGCGAGCAGATTCAAACCTCATCGACCACATGAGCGCCACAGCTCGAGACATCAAGGCACGTCTTCAAACAGGCTCTTTACCAAGACTTTATCCTGAACGAGAGCTTTTAAAGTGTTTAGCTGCTGAATCCTTGAACGTCTTTGAGAGATTGATCTTTCGTTAAAGACTTAAGACGCAGGCACATAAATAAACAAAATTAAAAACCAATTTGATGGATGGCATCATTTATTCCAATTCATTTCACATTTGTCGTTGTCAAATCTTAAGGACAAAATCTGCTTTTATGTTCACCTTGTTTAACCTGTTTCAACTGCATCACGGGAAAAACCTTTTTAACACATTTAAAAAGGACTATTAAGTTGTATTTTTACTACAACACCAGGAAGGTGTTTTAAATTAAAACAAGATCTATTACGATTTCATGTCGACAAGTTTAACAGTTATTGCAATGCTACCATTATATATTAGAGTTTATTTGCTATTTAAGCACTTGCGTTATTAGGAAAGGTCCAGTGTTTTTCTTTTAGTCTCCATTTTTATTACCCCAGTTGTTGTTTTTATTTACAGTCGGCTGTTTTTATTGCTTTGTTTGTGAAAGTACTGTATAAGCAGAAGAGGAGTAACACACACTCGAGGTCAGTAAAAACGCTTCCTCGCTGTTTCTCTACACATTAGACAACATCACCTGCTGTTTCTTTTGTTTGGATGGTAAGTGAGGTTGTGTTCTCGGACGCCGAGGTGAGCGAAGCTACTTGACCTTGTACGTCTGATTGGTTCAGTCAGTGTTGTAACCCAGCTTGAGCCCGGCACACGGCGCATGCAGCGAGGTGCCATTATCAAACATCTAATGGTCAAAAAGTCGGCTTCAACAAACCGCCGCAAAACTAAAGAGACAAAATAATTCAGTGGTGCTTGTGCTTAAGTTTCATCTGTGTCTCAGAAGAGTCAGAAAGCTCACAAATGCTTCAGAAGAGATGTCAGTAATGCGTCAAACTGAGCTCAGATTTGTCAAGTCTGCGTTGAAAAGTCACTATTGTTGAAGATCTCAATGTGAACTCAAACGTATCAAATTTACACAAATCCAGATCGCAAGCTTGTTTTCGTGAACACTCACAGACAGCAGCTGTAGACCTCTGATCCACTTACGCCACACGCTCGTCCGCAGACGTTTTTATTTATGAGGAAGCTGATGGGAAATGAAACGCGTCAGATAATGAGATAACATAGGTGAAAATAAATCGCAGGGATCTTTACTGAATGGACTCCCACTGTGGAACTGATCGAATACATCTGCAAGCAATGATAATGTCATTTCTTTAGATGAGAATCCAAACCTAACGGGATCAAAAAGAAAAGAATACTTTAGTGCAAACGTGGGTCGATTCTTTTAGGATTTGAGATCTTCGTGTCATTCTTAACAAAAAACTTAATTTTTCTGTAGAACACAAAAGACGTTATTTTGAAGAGCATTTATAACCGAACAACATTGTATACACTTCAAGTATATGATCACAAAACCAAGCGATGTAAATGACAGGATTTTGATTTACTCTTTAACATTTTACATTAAAGGATTCGGCAGACACACGTATAGAAAAGGTAAACATATATTCAGTTTGTGCCTTCACATGACAACATCTTTTCAAGTGTCCTCTCATTTATTAGGTTAATCCAGTATTGCTCTATTCCTCTAACCTTTCTTCTTTTCATTTTTCGTATCGCAATGATATTCCAAACGCACAAGTGTAAATCATTTGTTTGCTTTCGACCTTTTCGCATTTATTCTTGCAAAAGACAACGAAATGGCTGATGTAAGAACAAAACTCATTGATTTCAAAGTAAAAAAGAGGAGCTCAGTGGCCGGGAGTGAAAGCCCGCTGCATCGCCCCGTGAAGCGACGCCTCGCGTTCCAAATGGCTTCTCTCTTCAGTAAAGTGAGACACAACAAGCTCCTTTGTCGGAAAGAGCCCAGACAGTGTTTCAACGCTAAGACGAGATGAGAGACGCTGGGGAATAGAGGCATGGAACTGTATGAATAAATAAGAATGACAAGCTCCCCGGCTGTAATCGCCCCACAACACAAAACCCAGCAGCCGATGGAGAGCACGGCAGAGACAGACGGCAAACAATGGTTTCTGCTGAAACGGTATTACGGTGCTTTAAAATCCATCCACGGCAACACAAAAGAGATGGGCAGCGTACGGCAGAGTTCACCAGCAGTCTGACATGAGCATTGCGCCGCAACAATGAAGTGCTTCAGAGGAACATAGTGAGATGTCGTGAGGTGTACTAAAGCAAGCGACGGCTCTAAACGCTTAAACGTCTCAGCTGTGTGTGAAATAGATAGCTTTTGTGTGCTTTTCTGGGCAAAACGTTGCCTTTGAACTCAAGTAGCTGCTTTTGTAAGCTCAAATCCTACAGACCTTCACAACGTGCTATAGAAAGGACGTACAGAAGACAGTATTGTTCCTACGATCTGCGAAAGCAAGGAAACCAGACAGACAATCAGAGACAGACAGAGACTTGGACAGATACATAGATGGATAGAATTGTCCAAACGCCTCTCAAAATGCTTGTTACAGATGCGTAGACAGATAGAAAGAAAGAAAGAAAGAAAGAAAGAAAGAAAGAAAGTTAGACAGACAGATAAAGAATGACAGATGGAGATAAACAGATAGATCACCTATTGATGGACAGATAGATAGAGAGAGAGGCAGACAGATCAATAGTCGGATGGATACATAGATGGATAGATACAGCTGGAGACAAAGACAGACAGATATATAGACAGACATATAGCTGATAGGTAGGTAGGTAGGTAGGTAGACAGACGGACAGCTGATAGGTTGATAGGTAGGTAGGTTTAACAGACAGATAGATATAACAAGAGACACAGACTACCAGACAGACAGGCAGACAGACAGACGGATAGATAGATACAAAGATGGATAGATGGATAGATGGATAGATGGATAGATGGATAGATGGATAGATGGATAGATGGATAGATGGATAGATGGATAGATGGATAGATGGATAGATGGATAGATGGATAGATGGATAGATGGATAGATGGATAGATGGATAGATAGATAGATAGATAGATAGATAGATAGATAGATAGATAGATAGATAGATAGATAGATAGATAGATAGATACGACATACACAGACAGCCAGATACTGTCGATATAAAGACATCTGCATATATACATAGATGGATGGATATAAACAGACAGAGAGACAGACAGACAGACAGACAGACAGACAGGCGGATGGATAGATACAAAGATGGACAGATAGACAGACAGACATAACGACATACACAGACAGCCAGATACTGTAGATATAAAGACAGACAGACATCTGCAGATACACATAGATGGATGGATATAAACAGACTGAGACAGACAGATAGACAGACATAAATGCTGATAGACAGGCAGATTTAGTAGATGGACAGACGCATAGACAGACTGACAAAGAAACACAGACAGATAGAAAGTTGATTGATAGATAGACAGCTAGACGGGCAGATCAAATATGAATCATCATTAAATCAACTTGAAGAAGAGAGGAGATGTTTAAATGTTTTTGTTGTAATCCTATAGCCGCAAACATTGGAGGCGACAGACACGCTGATGTCCTAATAGACGACGGGTCCATAGATCAGTCACGTCAAACAGAAGAGGGGACACACAGACGCCTGTCTCTATGTGTGTGTCTGACTGACTGACTGGCTGGCGGCTGACAGACGGGCCAAAAGAGAAGACAGGAAATAACCAGACCACAAAGTCAAGGTGAAGCAGCGACGGTCGCTAAAAAAAGACAAGAAACAGGTCATGAACAGATTTTTACGTTTATGATATGTATCTTATAATGACATCATCAAAACCAAAATGTATTAGTGTATAGAACGATATCATATTTGTTATACTTAGGATAAGTCTAAAATATTTTGGGGGAAATTCTTCCATCTCATAGGAATCGATGCTGCTTTATCTCCATGGTAACAAGGTCTTCCCTTATTGGTTGATGTGTCTTGAAGATTACGTTAATGTTGTTTCTCTGAAAACAAGACATGTTTTTTTTATTAGATGAAGATCGATTCACATTTCGGGCAACACTTTCCATTTCATATTATACAGGACGATCCACTCTTAACTGAGCAATCTGCCATCAAACCTTTTGTACAATAACCACTTACCCACCGCATATTTGTATTTGATCAGTTTCACATCCCTCGCATCACTCCACCCGCTTTCATCTCACATAGGAAAGTAAATTCGACTGGAATCAATATTTCAGGTCTGTTTATAATAGCCGGCTTCGCATCGGGGTTCTCAATCACCCTGTTTGTGTTTGTTTTTCAATAACGACCAGCTGACTGTACATTATCCTTCACTTAACAACCTCGGAGCTCACAGCACGTCTGTCATGAAGGGTTTATACATTATTGCTAAAAATCAATTCCTCTATGGGAATCTTTTTTACTTCAGCTGCGCTCTATAGAAGACGCAAGACATCACATAAATAAACGCAATATGCTAATAACAAAACAGCACTTGGCAAACTAAGGGTCAAACCCTGAGCGTCTGATATCAGATCAATGCCAGCAGACTGATGTTGGGCATCAGGATTTTTGTCTGTTGCGCAGGTCTGAGATCAGTTCTGCTCACATAGCTGAGGGTCGTTTTCAAAACGTGTGAACAACAATGATGAACGATGAGAAGAATCGTACTGAGCGGGACATCTCTGCAGACGGCGAGAATAAATGACGTCTGAACCAAGAAAAGATATTAGCAATGCGTTCCGTATGATAAAATCGTCCTGGATGTGACTCAAACCTCATTTGAAGACACAATAGAGACGGTTCTGAATTGAGAGATTGAGCGAGACGCGACGTACCCAGAAACTCTTTGAAACTATTATCTGCGGCGAGGTCATTGGTGTTAGACTGGCACATCTTTAAAATATCCGAGACAATACATCAATCACGGGAGAAAATACAGGAATGATTTGCATGAATTACAGTAGCCAAAAATGGTTTAGAGAGAACCGTGAAGTATATTACTTATGATTTTTCTGTTAATTCATTTTTCTGTATATCATAAGATCAGCTCCACAATCCTTCATTGTCTCAGGGATTCATAGAAAAAGGTTTTGATAGCATTCCCTCTGAATTAAAGCGATACTCCACACACGTTGTCATGAATTGCTCCCAAATAGTTCCAAACATGTTTAAATGTCTGTTGAACAACTGCGATTTCTGTGGTAGTCAAAAAAATGGTACCCCAGAACGGTTTGTTTTCCTAAATTCTTAAAAATATCTTCTTGTGTGTTTAACAGAACAAACAAATATAAATACAATATTACTACTATGGTAGTCAATGGTGCCCTATAAATCTCAGTTGCTAACATTTCTATCTTAATTTCAGCAGCGCGCTTAAAGAGACAGTTCACCCAAAAATGAAACTTCTGTCATGATCTAGTTGTTCCATACATGTATACATTTATTTGGAAATGACAAATGTAGTCAAAGTGCCCCTGAACTGTTTGCTGTCCTACATTCTTCAAAATGTCTTCTTTCATGTTCAACAGAACAGCAAATGATGAAGTAATTTTTCCTACTATGGGAGTCAATGGGGTCCAAGAACTGTGTGGTTATAAGCGTCATCAGAACCAAAAAATGTAAACAGATTCGAAACAACTCAAAGGTGAATAAATGATAACTTCATTTTAATGTTTGTCCCTTTAATAAGAAAGCTTTATTATTTTATGATACAGTGGAGGCAACGTGCTATTTCATACGTGCTGGCTTCTCAAGGTTAAAGGGATACTTTACCCCAAAATGAAAATTCTGTCATCATTTACTCATCTCGAGTTGATCCAAATCCGAAAAATTATTGTGTCCAGACAGATTTTGCCCCCCGTTGACTCCAATAGTAGGAAAGAGGACAATGGTGGTCAAAAGTTCCCCAGAACTTTTTGCTGTCCTACATTCTCCAAAATATCTTCTTTCATGTGCCACGTTATTATTAATGATAATCTTAAATCGAATTATTTTTTATGTTGCCTTGTTGTGCAAGTACTGTCGAGCTTGTGCAGAGGCTGCAGCTTTTGCCAGAGGTGAACTGGAATCCCCTGGTTAGGCCTGGTTTTTTTTCTCCTCTAATGGAGTTTTGGAGGTTCCTCGCCACCGTTTGCAATGGGGGGCATAATCTGTCTGGTTATAAGCATACCGGACATGAAGTACACGCGGTAACTCAAAGACATATGTCTTTGTTTTGATGGCAATCGAAGATGGGAAGTAAGCAATACTACTGTAAGGTACTCAAGATGTATGTGAGATTGGCAGAAACTGTGTGTGTTACATCGTCTCTAATGTTAATTCTGGAAAGTTTATTGGTTTCTAAAAGTGTCAATTGTTTAGACATTTTACGAACGTTTTAAAATCCCAGCAATTAATATCCAGTGCCTGTTAAAGAAGCATTTATTAGAATGCTAATAACCAAAGCTGAAAGCAGCACATTATCAAGAAACATTTTTAATGCGTGTGATATTTACCTTTTAAAATAGCAAAAAAACAGAGTCCATTATTGCTCACTGATGACTACTTAAGTTGACAAAGATTTTTTATATTATTTGTGTGTCTGGATTAAAGGGACAGTTCACCCAAGAATGATTCATCATTAGAAGTCATCATTTATTCACACTCGGGTCGTTGCTAAACACAAAGGATGATATTTAGAAAGAATGTCAGTAACCAAACAGATCTCATCCCCCATTGACTCCCAAAGTATTTATTTTCCCAACTATGGCAGTAAATGGGGGATGAGATCGGTTTGGTTACTGACATTCTTCCAAATATCTCCCTTTGTGTTTAGCACAACAAAGACATTTTAACAGGTTTGGAACGACCCGAGTGTAAGTAAATGTTGACAGAATTTTCATTCTTGGGTGAACCGTCCCTTTAATTCCTTGCGTTTTTATTTTCCAAAAAAGAACATTTATTTACCCACATTGAAAAGCTGCATGATGAATTTGTCTGTGCAACTCTCATTGATTGAAATATTGAAGTGCATAAAACCACTCAAAAGTGTTGCACAGTAAATAACAAAACAATCATCATGGGTGAGAGTAGTTATACATTTAAAATGTAAGTGTATTGAAGTATATTGGCATTTAGAAAAGTGATTCAAGTAAATATGTCTTCACTACATCACACTCCATGATCCAAACACACAGCGTTTAGCTAATATCTGCCAAAAACACTGACAGAACAAACTGAAATATCAAAAAACTAAATGAGAGTCAATGAGACTGCTCTTCAGTCTTTTGGTTCAAACAATAATACTCCATCACATAGTAAAAAACATTTGGTGTTTCATCATCGAAACAGAATCTTGAGATGTCCAGTGTTAAGCAAATAACTTGGGTTACTTTTCCAATATATTTCGCTATGTTCACTAAAGTCTTTTGAAGGTGATCAAGAAACTAATCCTCCCGGACGGAGCTCATTTTCCTGCGTCAGAGGACCGTACAGGTGCTTTGCATCTGCTTTTGAACATAATAATGGCATTTTATTCAGGGATGGTTTCATCCCACAGTGATTTTACCCAAACACCAAGCTGGGAGATTGAACAAACAACTAAAGCACAACAACAAAACTATCACCAAAAACTGAGAAAGTTAGAGGAAGCAAAGCAAAGTGAAATCTTGAACAATAAAAGAGGATAAAACCACATAAATAAAAGCTTGTGCGTGTCACAGTTTAGTCCGTGTGTAAGGACGAATAAATAGTGAAGAGTGAAATGATGATGTCTTGACCTTTGACCCCGTGTGCAGTGAGTGTCCAGACACTGAGAGACGAGCTCTTGAGAGCCCAATACTGCAGCATGTCCTGTGCTGCACTGTTCGTCTCTTTCTTTCCCAGAAGTTCTCAGTCTGAGGTCATTGTGCAGAAGCATCAGGGATGGCCTCAATGCTGTGCCGCTCCAGCTGCGATCGGAGAAGAATATTATCGCTCTTCAGCTCCTGCAACTGAAACCCACAAGATAGGAAATGTTGATGTTTGATCTAAATCGATCAGATGAGCTAAATTGTTGAAATAGTATCTCAAAAGATCGAGGGCCTTGTGAACACAGAGAAAGATATTTGGATGAATGACCAGTTCTTGGCCACCATCATTGACCATTTGACTACCATAGTAGTCAAAAGTGACCAGGAACTGTTTGCTGTCCTACATTCTTCAAAAAACTTTTCTAAAGTAATTTTGCTACTGTTATTGTCAATGGAGACCAAGAACTGTTTGGTCAACAAGCGTTCATCCAAATATCTTTCTCTGTGTTCATCGGAACAAAGAAATCTATCCAGATTTTAAACAACTCGAAGGTTTGGGTAAACTGTCCCTTTAAGTCATGGATGCAAATATTAGCATTTAAGAAAATGTATAATGAAGATCATAAAGTGGGTGTAACTTAAACCAGTTTGATCTCATAAGAATTGGTCAATATTTTCCAATAGGCTATATTCGAATGTGCAAACACGTATGATCTTTTAGAAACACGACCGTCAATGACACGAAAGCAGATCAAACTGAACTAAAATGTACTAATGCTCATCGTACAAATGTATTTGAATTTGCCACCTCATAAATTAGTCACGAATTGTCATTATATTGCGTTGCTTAAACAGGATTTCCCTAGCTTGCTTTGGATTAAAACTAAAAATACAACAACCAAATATTGTAAATATGAATTATAGTGCCTAAATGGTTTGTTTAGTGTAATAAAATGACATCATAAATGCAATTCAGAAGAACAATACACGTTGGAGAAATGGAGACATCGGAGCAAAGAAGGGATGTGATTACATCACAGGGTCACTGACCAATCACAGATCAGTGAAGACTCGGCGTGCAGTACCTGTTGTCTGAGCAGATCGTGGTCCATCTGTACTCTCTCAAAGCCTCTCAACGTCTCCTGTAGATGCTGGTTATGTTCCTGAAGCTCACCGATGTAGTCGCACGCCTTCGATAAAATCCCACCTTTACTCTGAGAAAAAGACCAACCACATGTAATATCGTCAAAACGTATCAGTACGTGCATGTTACTTCGGATTCGAAACCCAAGTCCTTTACAGCTCTACCAAAAAAGCCATCGATAAACATTCTCCCATCATGCAATATGCCATCTCTCACCGCGCTGGTCTTGGTGCTCTCCGTGCTGCAGTCAGGGATGATCTTCGAAAGAGTCACAATCCAGTTGTTGATTTTGTCTCGCCGTCGTCTCTCCACTGGACGCGGCAAACGTGAAGGTGATAAGAACCGAGGTCAAAAGAAAAAAACCTGCTTCAGTCTATCAACCCTATACTGTCCTCTACTGGCAGGTGCATGTCAATGCCCTCTGGCATTTGCAGAATTTGTCTTTGTACACAGCTACCTGTAAATGCATAGCATTCGGAGAGTTGTGAAACACATCTTAATTCAAGAACACGTTTATACCCCTGACACAAGATTTTCAAACAAATCAGCGAAGATGTGAAGGAATCCGTTGAATGCGTCTGGCCTGGAGTAAAACACATACTAAGATCGAGAGAAACACTTCTTGAAACGGATGTGGTTGTCATCAGTTCTGTTACCTTGCTGCTTAAAAACCTATAACTTTTATATTTTACATAATATACATTTTATGATACACACATATGTGCTCAAAAGCATTAGAAATACAAAATGTTTATATTACAAACCTCCAGGGAATTGTTTTTCAGTTAGTATCGCTAAGGAAAATAATCTCTATTGCTATACCCTATAGTGTACATAGAAAAACTATTATATAGATATTAATATCGATATATTTCAGAATTGTCCGATTTTCTTGTGTTTGTGCGAACGTGGTTTTCCTGCAACGCTGCTTTACAACAATGTAAAACTGTGAAAAGCAATGTAGAAATACTGTTGAATAAAACAGAAAGTAAATGCAGGAACCTTCATTATGTTGTGCTCTTCTCCTTTCGTCTGTAGGGGTGCGTGGACTATCCAGTTTCCTATAGAAGTAATAAAAGATGACATTTAAACAACCATTATTTCTTGCATTTCTTCACCTCGCATGCATAAACATCCATAACCTTTTCTTTAAGACCCCAAATATACATCAGTGTGGTGTTAGCCATCGAGCGCCCCTGCTCTGCAAACAGCACGTTGGTCAACTTCTCAGCACGCCAACCTCATTGGTGTGAATTGGCATACATCCCTGTGCCCTTCCCCGCTGATCTCCGGGGAGTCTCAGCCCATGTTCATTACGTTATAAATGAGAGTACGGAGAAGCAGCTGCCGTCTGCGAGTCTAATGCTCCGGTCTAATGACACAACTGTTCACTGCGAGGAATCTTCCCTCAGGTTCACTTTAATCAAGTCACGACGCCGTCTGTCACACCTCAGAGGGCAGAGTACACAACACAGAGCTAAAACGTCTCGCAAGACGCCACAGAAGAGGCGAGAGACGCCTTATCCCTGCTAATGCAAAACAACAAAGACAGTGGATTTGACTCAACTTAAATGTACACAACGGGCGGTCTCCTTCTCAAGACCTGTAATGTAGGGTTGCTTTCTGTACATACTTAAAAAAACAATTTTCACACACAAAAGATCATTTCAACTATTATTGATCAGGGTAAAAAGTATAGAGTTGATTAAACAAATGTTGACCTCCTGACCACACTATATGGGGTAAGTTGTCACAGAGTATTGTAGACTTTTCATAATACTACAACGATCACGAAACACAAAACAAGCCATAAAACAGCAAAAATAAGTAAACCCTTGTTTTGGCAAACAAATATTCATGAATTGTACATGTATCATTTAAAACACAAGTCAAATCGGGTTTGTTTTATCCAGATCAGAATAAAGGGTACTTTTGTTCTGCAAAGATGTTAAAGTTTTATTAAACTATATCTTTGTTATATAGTTAACGTAAAAATTGTTATAGTTAAAAAAATGGTGTAATTTGTAATGAACTTTAAACCTTATAGCTACTAGGATATAGCTCTTGTGACAACTTGCCCCGGCCTTTTCTACAGTACAATACACAGTATGTTAGCATTCTGCGCAGTGGCTCAGATCCCCGAGTCTAATAACCTTTGAGATTTAGGATTCAAACTGTTGTGTAACTCAATCATTGTGCTGCAGATGTGAAAATCCAAAATAGCACAAAGCTTTACGTATCCAAGCAAAATAATCAAAGAAGCTGAAAAACCACTCGACAGACACGTGATTCTTCAGCGGGATATTTCTTCAAGCCACCGAGTGTATTTTGGTGGATGAGGGATGTTGCGACAGCACAAGCGCATGAGCAACATCATCTATTTACACAATACTTCCGCTTCCACCTTTAAAGCGAAAAACAAACATGCTCTCAGATCATTTTTCACTGAATGTGAACACATGATCCTGCCAGAAGCCCTGCTTTCATGCCGTTAGTTCATGGTGTGTGCGCCAGCAATGATGAAGGTAATGGGTCATCTCAATCGTTGTGAATGTCGTATGATGTTTTGACAGAAAAAGTAGTGTAAATACACAGGTCATACAATGCTGTGGATCAAACTAAATGAAGATATTTGATATTGACGATTTTATTCTTACATGTAGCTTTGTAAACTGCTGGCATCCAGAATGAGTTTGATCAGCATTGTATTGTTCATAGCAAAGGGCTCTCTCGACTTATCTTTAACAGTGTGTCAATTCATACTATTAAAAGCTTCGTATACCCATCCCCACAATCCCCGACACATAACAAATCCCAATTTAACCACAGAATAAAAGCTGCCAAAATGTTTATTGTCAGATTTTGTCTCAGTATGACATCACTATCAGTATGACACTGACTATATTGGATCCGGCATTAATGCCGCAACACTCGCGTTTGAGAAATACCGTTTTACCATGTTTATTGCTCAGTCTCTTACAGATTAGTTTATACAAATTCAACCGAAATGACCCCTTTTGTTATTAAAAAATCCATTCTTGAAGCCAACAAACAAGATAAAACCTGTTTGTTGTCTCTTTTGGTACTTGCGCAGTGTATGCATGAGTCCGTGGAGCTATAGTCCTCTGTGGGGCAGAATGCAGAATCTCCGGAGGGGTCATCATGACGTAAAACTGACCTAAAGCGGACAGAAGCACATTTATTTTCATGCGTGTGTTTTATGACAAGGCCGAATTATGGTTTAGATTTTAATCTGAGTAATTGCTTAGGCCTGTTGTGGTTTTACTTTTCGGGTTCTGAAAGGAAAACCCATGTACCTGTGGTTTGCGTGAGTGAGGGGTCACCGGCAGCCTGCATGGGCAGAGCTGTGGCCGTTCCCTCGCTCACAGAGGCTTCTGGGAAATATGTACATGGTGCGTCCTCCCCGGTATATTCTCCAACAGCGCTGTCATCATTCCGAAAGGGGTTTTGAATTACTGTCTGAGAGACAACAGGTGTGTAATGGTTACAATCCGTTATATTGGCTCTTAGTCATCGATCAGTATACTATTTATCGTCTTTTCTGATGTGTTGTCATGTTCTGCCAGCTGTTTTATGAGAGTCAGGCCACTAAACATTTCAGCGCAATAAAGAACTACGAGGCAATCGGGACATTAAGTGAAAGTGGTGCTGATGCTGGGAGTGAGTCGGTTGCCATGGTGCAAGATGTGTTGATTCTGTACCTGTGTAACAGCCTGACGGCCTCCGATGAGGTTGGCTGATGACAGAACATTAACCTCTGCTCCTCGACTCGGACCATCTGATACCTGAACCACTCGATAAGTCACCTGATGAGAAGACAGAGAGATCTTCAATGCATCTTTGCATTAGAACAGTATTTAAATAGTTCAGTTGAAAATGAACTCCTGTACACAATAATTTGTTTTTCGGTAGAACACAAAATGAGACTTTTTGAACAGCGACCGATGATGGATTTGTGTTAAGAACTACTCCCAAATGTAAAGCTCTCAAATCCAATAATCTCATGTGATGATGTACAACCGGAAGTGTGACTTTTTTTCAGTTAATTCAGTACACAACTCGTATGATTTGCTTTTTGGTATATTACGGACTATCTGTTTGTCATTTCTAAAAGATTGACAAACAGCAACACTATAAACTATCAAACGTTGTATGAAGGCCAGCTGTATGAAATGGAAAACACAATTTACATGTTATTTCTTTGTTTTAAATAATGACGACAGAACAAGACACATACTTAAAGAGTTCAGCGACGATTCCCTAAGGTTCTCAGGAATACGGTTTAAGCACACAGCATGACTGAATTCTTCATCGATTTTATAATCACCCCTGCAGGATGTGCAGAAGTCTGTAGATGATTTAATTTAAAGGTCTAGAACAGCACACTTGTTTGCGAAAAGAATACGTATTTGTGAAATACCCTCTAACAGGACCTCTGCCCAATCGCCCGTCATATGACTCGCCTGCTGACCGACATGTGACACAGGCCCAGTGCCAATCCCAACCAGAGATTGAAATCACATGATTGATGCTGCTAATAAGTGAAGCTCATATTCTGCCTCAAAATACAAATGTATATATGTAAATATATATATATATCAATATATTTTGTATAAATTAAGTACAAACTAGTAACCTTGTACTAGCACCTAATGTACTATTGCTCTTTTATGACATATCGCTTATTGCTCCCTGAACTTTTTTATAAGTCGCTTTGGATAAAGGCGTCTGCTAAAAGACAAGATGTAAGATGTAAATGTAAGTAATTTGAGAGTTTTGTCACATTTTTTAAGCAACTTAAACAGATTTCCCCCTAAACTATCAGAACTAGAAGGGACTTCTAGTTGTAATAAAAATACTATCACAGCAAAATAGAATACAGTATTTTTTTGTTCAGTCCAAGGACTGCATATTTATGCAGAAATACAAATCGGTATGTGTACCCCACATTACGGTTATTATAAAAAACGACTTTAATTCCAGAGAATTGTGAGCGTTGCATGGTTTTGGCAGCTTCCTGAGATTTAACAACTGAAGAGACGTTCTATTCTTCAGCAATCAAACCAGACAGAGTACGTCGAAATGATGAGATGATGTTGAAAATCAAGCCCACCTGTCCGCCGGTATTTTCTGCATGAAACCGATAGTGAAAATTGCCACCGAGCGAAGCTGAAGGTTGAGAAACACTTGTGACTGCAGTGACTTTATCCCCCAGCACACACATCACTGAAACACAGCAGCACACAACTTACATATAACGAAAAGATACTGAAAAAAAGCTGTACAAGACAGTCACGGGTTAAAGTTTCATGTCGACTACTCATATAAAGCAAACATTTCAGGAACACAGAGGAGTTTTAGAAAAGTCAAACATTGTGAATAAATGGCATACCTCCAGGTATCTGTACAACCTTCCTTTCTTGTTGTTTATGGCTGTAGAGAGAAAGTATTAAAAAGTTGTTCATGCAACATTTATAATACCAAAAGAATAGTTCCTTACACACAAATGTTAAAAGAAAAACACTACATGCACATCATTTTCATCAAGAACTTTACGATTTAAACATCAAAAAGTTACAAAGCAACTCCCAAAAGTTTTGTTTTGACAAATAGAAATAGATATCACCTGCTAGATGATCAAGCGCCAATGCATTCATTGCATTCAACTTTTTCTCAACACAGCATGCAATTTAATCCATGCATTTTATATTCCGCATGACAAGCCTATTTATGAAAAATGCATTACCTCAGTGAAGTGTGTAAGTTGTGCTCCAACGTGTCCATCAGTGCATGTAACTACAGCTGACACGCGAGGCGAGTGGATCTGTGGATCACGGGAACAAACATTCGGGTCATGTGAGGCTTCTTTCTACTTCATGCGGAGCTGGGTAAACCAATGACAGCGAGTATCGCGAGATCTGTGTTTTCGGTGCGGACCTTTCACACGCCCTCGCGATACTTTAATGTCATACGCTGATCTGTCTGCGCAACGCCGTGTAAATGAGACAAACCCGAGTTTATTCAAATCAGACTGGTCTCAATCGCAATCTTGTTTTAATGAGTTACTTCAAGTTCAATTCTTTAT
Organism: Barbatula barbatula; assembly: GCF_947034865.1. Lineage (NCBI taxonomy): Eukaryota > Metazoa > Chordata > Actinopteri > Cypriniformes > Nemacheilidae > Barbatula > Barbatula barbatula. The sequence continues at coordinate 1,638,577 of NC_136775.1, forward strand.
TTCCGTGTTCAAACTTTTGAAGGAATTTAAATAAATGTAAATGTTTTCAGACCATTAAATGTTTTCAGTGCTTTTTTGTGTTATGCAAGAGATCTATATACAATTTGAAGTCATTAATAAAATGTGTAAAATTTGGTATACCTTGAGTCCACTTTTTCTTATATATATGGAATTTTATACAAATGTATAATATGTTGTTGTATACAGTTCATATTTTCATTTTCATTTTAAGTACGTGAGTTGTCGTTGAAATTTGAATTTGATAAAGATGGATTAAACAAAAAAGCCTACGGGGGCTAAACATAGAAAAAGAAAGATAGAAAAAGGAGACGGCCTGTCAAGGGATGCGACAGCAGCTAAATACGTGGATGGTGAAAGGCAACAGGTAGCATTCAGAATGTAACGTCTATTCTTGCAAATACAATAATCATGTTAACAGACTAACGTTAGCTAGTGAGCTTGCTGAGCACCCGACCGTCGGAATCATGAATAGATTTGCCACCAAACTTGGAGGCTTGCAAATATAAATGTTGACTGGCAAGTGTTTGCTAACTTAATGCAAAATAATGTTGCTGCTGATATCTACATTTAGATTTTGGTTAAACCCTATTGTACCAATGCCATTCATGAAATATCTCAATTTTATTAAAGTAAAATAAGAACTGGTAAATATAAGGTAGCATGCACAATAAATGACTAGAACATTACTTATGCAATAAGGCTGGTTTATCATAGATTTTTTTACCATTAGCTCAGCTGTGTTGTCAGACATACAGGCTCTTTACATCTGCTGGGTGACATGGAAGCTGGAAGGGCCACATTTCTCTCTCTTTAAAGATCCGTGCTATATGTGTATGTATGTATGTATGTATATCAGCACAGACCTTTAAAGAGAGAGAGATGTGAACCTGTAATTACTTCTCTATATGTATGTGTTATGAACGACTCAAGAGTCAAATGCAGGAGAATGGAGACTTTATTAAACCAGCACAGAAAGCCTGCACAGTGAATAATTGACACAGACAGTAATGGTGAAAGTCAAAAATAGCAACAGTCAATAAGGCTCGAGCGCTCGGCCAGGAGAATCAGGGGACTGCACCAAGAGGTGCGTATTCCAGTAGGGGGGAAAATAAGAGTTGACTCAAAAAATAAGTAATTCCGCCCAGCGTGGGCCAAGACAAAATCCTCCTGCTGAATGCAGGTAAACGCAAATAAAGTCCGCCTAGCGTGGTCAAAGGAAAATCCACCTGCTGAAAGCAAGGCAAAGCAAAGTAATTCCACCCAGCGAGGGCCACGGACAAATCCACTTGAGGACGGCGTATCTACTGGTGTGATTCTGTGTGGCAAACCAGCAGATCCCACAGGCATCAGAAGGTAGCAATGAGGTCCCTTGAGCAGAGATAATGGCAGTCGGGAACTCCAGATTTAACAGGGAGCAAGGCAGAGATAGATATCTGGTGTAGATTAACAGCTCTGGAGCCTGGACAAGACAAGACGATGTCAATAGACATGTACTGACAATACAAGACGATGTCAAGAGACATGTACTGACAAGACAAGACGATGTCAAGAGACATGTACTGACAAGACAAGACGATGTCAAGAGACATGTACTGACAAGACAAGACGATGTCAAGAGACATGTACTGACAAGACAAGACGATGTCAAGAGACATGTACTGACAAGACAAGACGATGTCAAGAGACATGTACTGACAAGACAAGACGATGTACTGACAAGACAAGACGATGTACTGACAAGACAAGACGATGTACTGACAAGACAGGACGATGTACTGACAAGACAGGACATGTACTGACAAGACAAGACGATGTCAAGAGACATGTACTGACAAGACAAGACGATGTCAAGAGACATGTACTGACAAGACAAGACGATGTACTGACAAGACAGGACGATGTACTGACAAGACAGGACGATGTACTGACAAGACAGGACGATGTACTGACAAGACAGGACGATGTACTGACAAGACAGGACGATGTACTGACAGGACAGGACGATGTACTGACAGGACAGGACATGTACTGACAGGACAGGACATGTACATGTACTGACAGGACAGGACATGTACTGACAGGACAGGACATGTACATGTACTGACAGGACATGACATGTACTGACAGGACAGGACATGTACTGACAGGACAGGACATGTACTGACAGGACAAGACGATGTACTGACAGGACAGGACATGTACTGACAGGACAGGACATGTACGGACAGGACAGGACATGTACGGACAGGACAGGACATGTACGGACAGGACAGGACATGTACGGACAGGACAGGACAGGACAGGACATGTACGGACAGGACAGGACAGGACAGGACAGGACATGTACGGACAGGACAGGACAGGACAGGACAGGACAGGACAGGACAGGACAGGACAGGACAACCTTAGGTGATTAAACCAAACGGACTGACCCAGACAAGAGGAAACATAAGGAATATAAAGGAAAGTGAGCTGAGAGAAAACAAGGATCAGCTGGAGAAAGAGCGGGAAAATCAGAAAACCCCAGGTGAAGAGTGTAAACTAATAATGGAGCAAACAATGTGCGTGAATGGCAGGAAAAAAGCATCAAGACATAAGTGGAAAAAAAGCCCACAGGCGCTATACCGGAGACCCGACAGTATGTGTGTGTCATATTTGTACTTTTTAAAATAAACAAGAAATGGCAGAGAAATTTCCATGAATACATTTTTATATTTAGACATTTAGTCATTTAGCAGACGCTTTTATCCAAAGCGACTTACAGATGAGGAAACATTGGAAGCAATTATAACAACATAGGCAACAAAATACATAAGTGCATCAAACTAGTCCATTAAAGCCTAGCACAGTATAAAAAGCTAAGAATAGTGGGGTTAGTAAGGTTTTTTTTTTTATAAAGAAGGAAAGGGAAGAGAATTAGGAAAAATCAATCAGCGACGTGTTGACGGAAGAGATGCGTTTTTTAAAGATGGCAATCGAGTCTGCTGATCTTGTAGCAGCTGGTAGATCATTCCACCAATGTGGAACAGATCCAGAGAAGGTACGGGAGAGTGACTTTTTGGGATGGTACCACTAGTCGTTGTTCCCTTGCAGACCGCAGTGATCTGGCAGGAACATAGATCTGCATTAGCGAGTGGAGATATGATGGTGCAGATCCGGTGTTGGTCTTGTAGGCCAGGAGCAAAGCTTTGAACTCTATGCGGGCGGCAACAGGGAGCCAGTGTAACCGGATGAAGAGCGGAGTAACATGCGCTCTCTTCGGTTCATTGAAGACCACTCTTGCCACCGCATTCTGGATCATCTGGAGTGGTTTGATTGTGCAAGTAGGAAGTCCAGCCTGAAGCGCATTGCAATAATCCAGTTTGGACAGGACAAGAGGCTGGACTAGGACTTGCGTAGAGTGCTCTGATAGGAAAGGTCTAATTTTCCTAATGTTGTAGAGGTTGAATCTACAGGACCGGGTGGTGCTGGCAACATGACTTGTGAGGTTAAGCCGATCATCGATTACCACTCCCAGGTTTCTGGCTGTGCTGGACGGTGTAATAGTTGATGAGCCTAGTTGAATGGCATGGTTGTGGTGAATCTTTGGGTTGGCCGGGATCACAAGCAGTTCCGTTTTTGCAAGGTTTAGCTGCAGGTGATGATCCTTCATCCAAAGCGAGATGTCACTCAGGCATGCCGCAATGCGAGCAGCGACCGTCGGATCGTCCGGTTGAAATGACAAGTAGAGTTGTGTGTCATCGGCATAGCAGTGATATATATTTGTGCTCATATACCATATAATTATGGTAGGCTTACAGTAGCTGACTTATATACTTTTAAAATAAACTTTTATTATTTCAAGCCCATACATGATGATGTCCGGCACACTTTTTTATTTAGCAGGGGGGGCGCCAAAACTGTTTCTGCATACCCCCTAACATTGAGTAGTTGCGCCCCTGGGTATATACAATATAAGCCAAAATGTTTCCAGGAGGATTAACCGGGCTGATTCCTTCTGAAATACAGTTTTTTAAAAGTAGGCTTGTTTGAGATGCGCCTGTAATGTAGGCGGCTGCAGTAAGGGGAGGGGTCAAAAAAGACCTTTGAAGTCGGACACTTCGTGAATCTCGCTGTTTTGTCGCTTGCAAACGTGAACAATGGAGGAGATCGCGTTCGCGTTTTATGAAGTGGATGTAATCGAAATACCACTGTTTTTACATGAAGATGGTTGCAATAATAATCACTGAATGTCCAAATAAACAGCTTACACAACAACATGTAAGACATTTTCAAGGATTGTATAAACAAATGGTAAATGAAGTAAATAGCAAGTTGCTTTTGAGAGACAGAGGTCATAACAAATGTTTATCATATTTAATAATAAGCAAGTTTCTGCCACCATTTCACGTCCATAGTATTTTTCCATACCATGCAAGTCAAAGCTGTATTGTAGCAAACATTTTCTTCCCTTGTTTTAAGACCCAGACACTTCTCAGATGAAACCACACAAAGATGAGGCATAATGACTAAACAGTCCATTTAGATATGTATGTGTGCATGTATATTTTTAATGGATTGGTTTATTAATTCACACAAACATACAATAGAATAAAGAGAAAATTACAACAAGGAAGAATTCTAATGATGTCCTAATTCTTAACTTCACCAGGCGTGTTTTGTTTTTGTTTAGTTTGCATGTAAATATTGATGAACATTTCTTCAATGTTCTGCGTGTTCAGAATTGGAGAGAGGCCAGTCAAAGTAAAATCTTGAAGTTTATTGATCAGAAGTTTCAAAAATACAACAGCTGCTGGGTGGGCTGCCTCAGACGCACACGTCGCACACAAAGAACCGACGTTTTACAAAGGACCCACACAGAAGAACAATTTTTACATGGTATTTATAATCCTTGTGGTGTCTTTTCTTAGCTGGGGGTCGGGGAAGCCTGGGCACACGTCCAATCCGCTTTCTCTCCTTAGTTCTGCTCAGCCAACTAGCTCACACTGCTTTCCCCGACCATTTGTGGAGCATCACACGAAACCCCACACCTCACCAAATTCCGACGAGCTCTGAGTAATCTGATCTTTACACACACACACATATTATTCTGGTACAGCAAGCTCACTCCAAATCAGCCCTTAACTTAACTCACACACTGGTTATATTTTCAACATATTATGTATAGTTAGTGATCAATAATGAAATCATAAAGCATATTAAATTTAAAAGCACGTTTAAACCACAATAAAAATCACAATAAAAATCCTTCAATATAAATAAACAGATGCGTAATCTAATTCTTTGAATAAAGAGAAAATGTATCAGTTGACATTCTCAGCCAATGAGCATGAAGCTGTGTCGTCAGTCAGTCGTTTCCCATCACGCTTTTGAACAGCGCAGTCGGAGTAGAGCAACTGCGCTCGACTGCTCAATCCGACACAGCCGCCTCGCTATGGGATGAATTTCGACTCAAAATGATTAACAAGTGCACGCACAGTCATCCGTGAACGTGATACACGTTTCATTTGTATTTTACGATTCACAAACAAATGCCTTATGATTTGATTCTGTGAAATTTAGATTTGAATAAACACGAAGCGATTTGTACAAATAGAGGCAGATTTGTGATCGCAATGTTTTATTTTGTGTTCATGTATATTGATTTTGCGCATACCAATGAGAAGTTGTGCATTTGTGGATCCTGTGACGCGCGTTCATACATCCTGTTCGGTTCATTTGGATTTTGAGGGCCGATTCAAGATGGCGGTGAGACCAGACGCGTTTTGAGTAGTCCTGTTACGACTGTTGAAGATTGCTGCTCAAATTAACATTTAGAATTTAATTTTGCCTCTAAAAGTGTTTTTTTTCTCTCCACTGATTGCTCGACTGCAGTGTTATATTGCATTCCATACTTTTTTTCTACCGGTTCTCGGAAAAAATAGCATCTTACTATTCAAGCTAGTCATTACTAACTCTGCAGCTAGCATAACTGCGCAATGGAAGTGGTGACAAATAAGGAGAAACGGACTGCCCGAGAAATACACTCGTATGCATGCCAGGCCAGTGTTTCTGAGGAGTGTGTCTCACCTCCTAACACGCCTACAAAACCTCAACTGAAAAAGGCAAGAGGCAACGAAGAACAGCCATCACTTCTGGAACTTCAGGATACCATCATCTCTGCCGTCATCGACAAGATAAACGAACGGGCGGATCAGACAGACAAGGCGGTACACTACAACACAGTCCAGATAGATGGTTTGAAAAAGTCTTTGGACTTTTGTCATAAAGAAGTGGCAGATCTGAAAAAGCAGAATATCGTCTTAAAAGCTTCATGTGAGACACTCCAGAGAAAAGTCAGCGAAATGGAAACTAAAGTAAATGAGAGTGATCGGTACAGCCGAAGACAGAACCTACGTTTGAACGGGATCCCAGAGAGAGAGGATGACAACTTGAAGTCTCGTGTGCAAGAGGTTTGCCGTGCGGTGTTATCGGCTAGTGAGGCTGGAGCAGTGATGGAGGCAATCGACGTTGTCCACAGAATTGGGAGACGCAAAGATGTCAATTTCAATCAGCAACCAAGGCCAGTGATCATCCGGTTTGTATCGAGAACAGCGAGAGACTTAATCTGGAGGGCATCTAAGAAGAGTGAGTTCCTGAGCAGCAAGAAGCTTCGTTTCAAAGAAGACCTGACCGCTGAAGACAGAGCCATTCGCGGCCGGCTCTGGCCAACTGTAGAAGCGGCAAGAAAGAGAGAAGAGAAGGCTTATTTTGTGGGGATCAGAGCATTTGTGAATGGAAACGAAATTAATGACACCTGAAAAGGAAAGATCCTATATGCTCTGTTGAAGTGCAACCATATCTTAAGGTAACCCCCCATGTTTAATAAGGGGCATTGAGGCAGCTAATGATTACATTAGAGCAGTTATCTCTGCAGTTTTTGCAAAGAAGTTCATACAGTTAACGTTATTTGTTCTGAGCTTTTATGTCTGTATCTGTTTTATCTGTAAATGCCAGAGGTGCTAGAGACCAATTGAAAAGGAAATGTTTATTTTTATTTTTTCAAAACAAAGGTGCTGATTTTTATTTTATACAAGAGACTCATGCTACTAATTCGGATATTTCTTTTTGGAAGAGTCAATGGGAAAAAAATATATGGTTTTCATTTGGGAGTAACCGGTCAGCAGGGGTCGCTATTTTACAGGGAAACTTTAAAGGGCACATCATTAAACATTTAGCAGATTCAAATGGGAGATGGGTAATACTGGTTGTTAATGTAGATCATTCACAATTCATTATTATAAACATCTATGCGTGTAACAACAAAAAAGACAACAAGATATTATTTACAACAATAGAAAATAAAATGAACCAGCTGATTACAACTTTTCCTACTGCCAAGATTATATGGGGAGGTGATTTTAATACGGTTATGGATGGAAATCTGGATAGATGGCCTCCAAGAAATAGTTCTTCAGATGAGTTGGAGAATGTATGTCAAAGGATGAGTCTTGTCGATATCTGGAGACACAAAAATCCCAACAAAAGCTAGATACTTGGAGTAATAAAGATAGGTCACAGCAGTCCCGTATAGATTTCTGGTTGATCTCTTCGGAGATCGATGACAAGAGGGTTTCAGTTCATATAGAACCTACTGTTCTCACAGATCACCAAGCCATTTATATAAAGATAGATTTAATAATACTTAGTTACAGACCAAACAGTGATTATTGGAAACTTAACCAAATGCTATAACATAATAAACAATTTAAGGATGATGCCGCTGTGATAATTGGAAAATATTGGAGAAAAGCTAATCTTGATGATAACTTTGGAAGCTGCTGGGAGCTAATGAAATTTGAAGTTCGTAAGTTAGCTATAATACTAGGGAAGAAAATAGCCAAAGACAAGAAAGAGGAAGAATCTAGAGTTATCACTAGATTAATAAAGCTGTCAGAGAAAGTTAATTTGACTGGATGTGAATTTACAGAACTAACTTCTTTACAGCTTAAATTGGACAAGATGTATGAAAACAAAGCTAAAGGGGCTTTTGTCAGATCTAGGAGGAAATGGCTTGAAAAAGGGGAAAAATGCACTAAATATTTCTTTAATCTAGAAAAAAGAAACTTTGAAGTATCATCTCTAAGTAAACTGAAAATCAATGATGTTGTCTGTGATGATAAGATCCAGATATCAAAATACGTTGCTGATTTTTATCAAGGATTATACTCCACTGATGTCGAAAATGCAAAAAACATGGATCTCTTCCTTAAAAGTAAACAAAATTATATTGATGTCATTGACGATGGCTTTAAATTGGTTTGTGACAGAGAGATTTGTTTATCAGAAGTGCAAAAATGTATTGCCTCTCTAAAAGAAAATAAATCGCCAGGGAATGATGGGCTCATAAGTGAATTCTACAAGGTTTTTGATCAATTGTTAGCTCCTTTTTTAGTTAAAGTTTATATAGAAGCCATTAAGAAAGGGGAACTCCCACCTACTATGCGACAAGGACTTATTAAACTGATACCCAAACCAAACAAAGATAAATTAAGTATTGAAAATTGGAGACCAATTAGTTTATTGAATAATGATGCTAAAATATTTGCACAAATTTTTGCTAAAAGATTAAAATCAGGGTTAGATGAAATAATTGATGAAGAACAATCAGGCTTTATGCCAGGCCGGAATATAGGTAATAATATACGTTTGATTTTGGATATGATTGATTACAATGAATACATAGTAGATGATAGTTTTGTACTATTTGTCGATTTTTATAAAGCATTTGACACAGTTAGTCATCAATTTATGTTAAAAACGATCAAATGCTTTGGTTTTGGAGAACAGTTTTTAAAGGCTATTCAAACTCTATACAGAGGATGTAACAGCTCAGTTAAACTTGCTCATGGCACAACCCCTAGATTTGAGGTCGGTCGTGGAATACGACAAGGATGTCCCCTTAGCCCTTTTCTTTTTCTCCTTGTTACACAAATCATGGCCAGACATATTAAAAATGCCCAGTTCCAAGGTATATTGGCATTAGGTACAGAATTTAAAATTTCACAGTTAGCGGATGACACGGCATTATTTCTCCGTAATAAACACGAGGTTATCAAAGCAATTGGTTCTATCACAAAATTCTCAGAAGTCTCGGGTTTAAGAATGAATCTAAATAAATCCGCCTTGTTGTCACTAAAGGAATGTGACTTATCAGAGATAAGTGGCATTCCTGTTAAAAATACAATAACATACTTGGGGGTTATCATTGATAAAAATGAAAAAAGGCGTTGCAATCTCAATTTTGACCCCATAATAGAGAAAATAAGGAAAAGATTTAATATATGGTTGATGAGGGACTTGTCACTGAATGGCAGAGTGTTATTGTCTAAGGCAGAAGGGATATCACGTGCCGTATATCTATCTTTATCCATGGGAATGCCAGCTAGTGTATATAAAAAACTTGATAAGATCTTATTTAATTTCATTTGGAGGAATAGATCCCATTATTTACGTAAAGATATTTTATGTAATTTAAGGAAAGATGGTGGTCTTGAAGTGTTGACTTTTGAAACCTTAAGTAATTCCTTTTTGGTGAGATGGTTAAGTAATTTAATTAAGGAAGCAGAGAGCATTTGGAACACCTTTCCCAAACAGATTTTTGATTCACTTGGAGGATTAAACTTCTTGTTGAAATGTGATTTTAAAATTGAGAAATTACCTGTGAAGTTGGCCAACTTTCACAAGCATGCCCTGTTAGCCTGGAAAATTGTCTACAAACACAATTTTTCTCCCACGAACTGTTATATTTGGAACAACAGGAATATTCAATATAAAAATAAATCTATATATTACCAAAGATGGGTTGATAACAACATTATATTAGTTAAACAACTTATGAACACAGAAGGTCAGTTACTAACATATGACGAGTTTCTTTCAAAAGCTAAATTTCATGTCTCTCCTAGGGAGTATGCTATCGTTTTTGATGCTGTGCCAAGACATATCATTCAGATTTTTAAATATAATTCAACTTTTGTAAGTGGCAGTTATTTGACTAAACAAGAAATTTTCATTGGCAACATTGACATCACTACCAAACAATGCCCAAACAAATACATTAGGAATCTAATGCACACTAAAACACTTCCTGCAGCAAGATCCTTTTGGGCTTCTCAGTTTGAAGAAATCAAATGGGAAAGAATGTGGTTAATTGGGGACAAGTTCCTCTTAAATAATAAAATAAAGGAGGTGTCTTATAAAATTGTACATAGAATATACCCAGCAAAGAAAACTTTAGAGAGATTTAAAATTGATATTGAATATTCCTGTACCTTTTGTGGTAATTATGATGAAACAATTTGTCATCTGTTTTATGATTGTACATACAGTAAGATATTTTGGAGAGATGTTGAAAACTATATAAGATGTAAAACTGGACAAACTTTAACATTGAGTGGCAAAGATGTGTTTATTTACTTTGATGATGGTGGAACAGATAAGGATTTTTCTTTTTTTGTCCAATTGTTTTTAGTCTTAGGAAAATTCCACATTCATAAGAAAAAATGGGCACAGTCCAAGCCAAATTTTGAACACCTTTTAGCAGAGCTAAAACAATATCACACCACTGTAAAAGGTCTTAAAAATAGAAAGGCTGATCTTGTACTCTCTAAATATGTTTAATTTGCACCCCTTTATGTAATTTGGTCTCTTTTTATTTATTTGTATTTTATTTTGTGGTTATTGTTTGTCTTGTATGCCTGTTTTAGTAATGTATTTTATGTGTCAACCCTGGCAAAAACAGATGTTGTTGTATTATATTGTTAATACTGAATAAAAAAAAAATTGGATTTTGAGACTTTCTTTACGCGGTTTTGCATTGGACAGTCCACACACACGCAACTGCAGATCCATGCGCAACCGTGCAGAAAATAAGAACTACCACTAGATGGCAGGCTTACGGAAACCATAGGTGCTGGTCATATCATTAGAATATCATCAAAAAGTTGATGCATTTCACTATTTCCATTAAAAAGTGAAACTTGTAAATTATATGAATTCATTACACGCAGACTGATATATTTCAAATGTTTATTTATTTTAACTGTGATGATTATAACTGACAACTAATTAAAATACCAAATTGATAAGGCGTTTTAATCTCAAAGACAAAGCATTTTCTCATAAAGTGAATAGATGCAGTTATTACAGTTACAGTGCAGTAGATGAGTTAATGCAGTTATTGCATTAGTCTGACTTTATTACAACAATCTAAGAAATTTGTAAAGTTTGATCAGAAAACTTTGGCATCTTAAGTCCTCAACATGCAACCTGGACACACTCCCCACATCCTTTTTCAAAAAAGTGTTTAACTGTTTAGAAGCAGATCTTTTAAAAAATAGTAAATACTTTATTTCTCTCAGAAACTTTCCCAGAGTCCCTAAAAACTGCATTTGTCAAGCCTTTACTAAAATAAGAGCAATCTAGACAAAAATGTACTGTCTAACTACAGACCATCAAATCTTCCTTCATAGGCAAGATCATTGAAAAGGTTGTCTTCAATCAGCTGAACAAATTCCTAAACTCAAATGGCAATCTGGGCAATTATCAGTCTGGTTTCCGTCAGCATCACAGCACAGAAAAAGTAAATGATATAATATAAATTAAATTCTGATTCAGGCAAGATAAACATACACACACTGCATCATCTGCACTACAGAACTGTGTACTGGTACTGCATTAACTCGTCTACTGCACTGTAACTGTAATAACTGCATTAACTCTACTGCACTGTAACTTTAATAACTGCATTAACTCATCTACTGCACTGTAACTTTAATAACTGCATTAACTCATCTACTGCACTGTAACTGTAATAACTGCATTAACTCTACTGCACTGTAACTGTAATAACTGCATTAACTCATCTACTGCACTGTAACTGTAATAACTGCATTAATTCATCTACTGCACTGTAACTGTAATAACTGCATTAACTCATCTACTGCACTGTAACTGTAATAACTGCATTAACTCTACTGCACTGTAACTTTAATAACTGCATTAACTCATCTACTGCACTGTAACTGTAATAACTGCATTAACTCATCTACTGCACTGTAACTGTAATAACTGCATTAACTCTACTGCACTGTAACTTTAATAACTGCATTAACTCATCTACTGCACTGTAACTGTAATAACTGCATTAACTCTACTGCACTGTAACTGTAATAACTGCATTAACTCTACTGCACTGTAACTGTAATAACTGCATTAACTCATCTACTGCACTGTAACTGTAATAACTGCATTAACTCTACTGCACTGTAACTGTAATAACTGCATTAACTCTACTGCTCTGTAACTTTAATAACTGCATTAACTCATCTACTGCACTGTAACTGTAATAACTGCATTAACTCATCTACTGCACTGTAACTGTAATAACTGCATTAACTCTACTGCACTGTAACTGTAATAACTGCATTAACTCATCTACTGCACTGTAACTGTAATAACTGCATTAACTCTACTGCACTGTAACTTTAATAACTGCATTAACTCATCTACTGCACTGTAACTGTAATAACTGCATTAACTCATCTACTGCACTGTAACTGTAATAACTGCATTAACTCATCTACTGCACTGTAACTGTAATAACTGCATTAACTCATCTACTGCACTGTAACTGTAATAACTGCATTAACTCTACTGCACTGTAACTTTAATAACTGCATTAACTTACCTACTGCACTGTAACTGTAATAACTGCATTAACTCATCTACTGCACTGTAACTGTAATAACTGCATTAACTCTACTGCACTGTAACTTTAATAACTGCATTAACTCATCTACTGCACTGTAACTTTAATAACTGCATTAACTCATCTACTGCACTGTAACTGTAATAACTGCATTAACTCATCTACTGCACTGTAACTGTAATAACTGCATTAACTCTACTGCACTGTAACTTTAATAACTGCATTAACTCATCTACTGCACTGTAACTGTAATAACTGCATTAACTCTACTGCACTGTAACTTTAATAACTGCATTAACTCATCTACTGCACTGTAACTGTAATAACTGCATTAACTCATCTACTGCACTGTAACTGTAATAACTGCATTAACTCTACTGCACTGTAACTTTAATAACTGCATTAACTCATCTACTGCACTGTAACTTTAATAACTGCATTAACTCATCTACTGCACTGTAACTGTAATAACTGCATTAACTCATCTACTGCACTGTAACTGTAATAACTGCATTAACTCTACTGCACTGTAACTTTAATAACTGCATTAACTCATCTACTGCACTGTAACTGTAATAACTGCATTAACTCATCTACTGCACTGTAACTGTAATAACTGCATTAACTCTACTGCACTGTAACTGTAATAACTGCATTAACTCATCTACTGCACTGTAACTGTAATAACTGCATTAACTCTACTGCACTGTAACTTTAATAACTGCATTAACTCATCTACTGCACTGTAACTGTAATAACTGCATTAACTCTACTGCACTGTAACTTTAATAACTGCATTAACTCATCTACTGCACTGTAACTGTAATAACTGCATTAACTCATCTACTGCACTGTAACTGTAATAACTGCATTGACTCATCTACTGCACTGTAACTTTAATAACTGCATTAACTCATCTACTGCACTGTAACTGTAATAACTGCATCTATTCACTTTATGAGAAAATGCTTTGTCTTTGAGATTAAAACGCTTTATCAATTTGGTATTTTAATTAGTTGTCAGTTATAATCATCACAGTTAAAATAAATAAACATTTGAAATATATCAGTCTGCGTGTAAGGAATTCATATAATTTACAAGTTTCACTTTTTAATGGAAATAGTGAAATGCATCAACTTTTTGATGATATTCTAATGATATGACCAGCACCTATGTTTTCCGTAAGCCTGCCATCTAGTGGTAGTTCTTATTTTCTGCACGGTTGCGCATGGATCAAGTACACCTGACTGCAGGCTGCAGTACGGGGCGGTGCTAAATATGGGGGTGGAGATCAAGGTTGTGCTCCGCTCCCTACGCGTCTCATTGGTCAATGGGTGGGGTAATATTAAGGGCGGGTCTATGTGTCGTCTCGTCCTAACCTTGCGTTATTGGTTAAACACAAGTAATGACGTCGATTCTTCTGTATGTATCATTTCAATTGAATAGTTCAGATGCAAAACCCTCTAAATACCACATTATTAACTTGAGATGATGAGTCAATGTTTTTTTTATACATAGCAGTCGGAAATATATGTTATTAATGGATACAATTGTTTTTGTTTAAAAGAAACAACGTCTGATTGACTCTCCATTCCAGATTTAAAATGCACTGTAATGAAACTTAACTTGTTAATAAATCTGATAAAATTCTGATCGACATTCTGTAGCCCACTTATTTTTGTTTGCTGAACCTTGGCATTGCAGGTTTTCCTTGTTTCTCACTGATAAAATGCATAAAACCGTGTTAACCAAAGGGGAGTGTGAGAAATTGTTAAAGGAATGTACAAGTCAGTGCCCTTCCTGTAAGTACACCAGCATGCCACAGCTGGTGTACTATCACATTAAAAATCACATTCAGATGGCAGTGATACATCAGGGTAAGTCTTTAGTTTTTTTATTACTTTATTTGGTAAATCTGGTTAAAATACAGCAAAAAAACACTGTGCATGCTTTTAATCTCATTATTTGTGACTAGAATGTATACAAATTCATTTAACATTGGTTGATCTTTTGATCCTTTCAGATTTCACAATCATAAAATGTAATTTAAATTGTCGGGCAAAATACCACTTTCACTATTGCTACTGTTCAGTGACTGTGTTAAATCGGGCACAGTTGCTGGCACACATTGCAAACCATTCAACAGACTCATCACCAACCCAGCCTCATCCATCCAACCCAGCCTCATTTACCCTGTTGACTGGGGCCCTGCCACCTCAGCCAACCGATGCCTTGCTGACTGCCACCACTGCGCCTCAGTCGACCGTCTTCCCACTGACTGCT
Source organism: Barbatula barbatula (assembly GCF_947034865.1). NCBI lineage: Eukaryota > Metazoa > Chordata > Actinopteri > Cypriniformes > Nemacheilidae > Barbatula > Barbatula barbatula. Next base: position 1,653,632 of record NC_136775.1, read on the forward strand.
GCACCACCACCTCAGCCGAACGTTGCCCTGTTGACGGGCTCCACACTGCCTCGGCCAACCGATACCCTGCTGACGGGCACAATGCCGACCTGACCGTCGTCCCACTGACCGCTGCACCACCGCCTCAGGATTCTCCTAGAAGTAGTCCAACAGGATGGAGATGCAGCATACATGACCCTTGGTCTCACCTGCAGATGCTTCAATGCACTTGTGCGCACACCCTTCTTTCAAAGGAAGGCACACTTTGCCTGGCTTGACAGTAAGTGTATTCATGTCATGCATGTTACAAAACTGTATTTCCTTTGTAAAAAGGGTTTTGTGAAATTCCATCTTGAATCTTTTAACATGTATGGAGTCTAATGTACTGCCTGCATTTGAAATATTTAAGTCTATAGAATTATGCATTCTTAATAATATTTATCTTGTCTGTGTTTATGGCCACAGGTGTTGTGAACTGGAAAAAGTGGAATGAAGCATCAAAGGCTCAATTACGGGTTCCCTTTGAAGTAAAGGAATGCAGCAAGTGCCGAATTTTATTCAAATCTTGCTGTGGATTTGTTGGCAATGGCAAACGTGGTGTCCTGCATGGTTTTTAGGGCAGCATAGAGGACCCAGACAGCTGTTTTGCTTGCCAGTAATTTAATGTCTAGAAACGTGACATTTAAGTGTGTAAAAATCTGTTGTTTATTGTTGTCATTTTATGTTGGTTATGTCTGCTTATGTTGTCGTTTTTTATATTCATATACAGTTTTTTTACTGTTTTATAAATTTTCTTTCTTCACTTAGAAATTAAAATGTACAGATTTATATGAAACAGTAATAATGTTCAGTAGACTTCTGTAATTTTTCTTTTATCTTTATATTTCTCCAATATTTTCTCTTAGAACATTCTGAAGGGCCCCGGATCACAGATTGAAAATCCCTGGACTAAATAACGGTAATAGAAAGAAGTAGGGTAAAAAATGATAAAATAATTTTAATAATGACAAAAACATTAAATAAAAACAAGTAAAGGACGTTAAATAAATACATAGACAATGACATACTTTGTTTACAGTTTGTTTCTCATTTTTCATTCAACAAAGACTTACTACGGTAACCATATTCTAACCATAATATGTGTAGTAAACCCATCGTTATATTAACAATTATCAATACACCCTAAACAGTCACTACATTTATTAAAAGTTATGTTAGTTTTCGCAAAGGATACGCCAAAATCTGAAACAAAATCAACCTACAAGTAGTAGAAAGACTCTTGCTTACAAACTTACAAATTAATGAAACACTTCCCCTGAATTAACTTTCAATGTAATCATATTTTTAATCATACTATTTATATTAATTAATAAATACAGAGTTTATATAACAATCGGTTTGAATGGCACCTCACTAAGTCGAAGAACAATGTTTTTAACCTCAGTTCCTGGTTTCAACGTCATTTCCTTGTAACCAATGGGAAGAGTTATGGGCAGAGCCACACATGAAGGCCGCACTTAAAAATAACCCCGCCTGCTAACCAATGGTATGTGTTGAGGGCGGCGCTCCACATTTAGCTCCTCCTCCATGTTTAGCACCGCCCCGTACTGCAGCCTGCAGCCAGGACCTTCTCCATGGATCTGCAGTTGCGTGGATTGTCCAATGCAAAACCGCGTAAAGAAAGTCTCAAAATCCAAATGAACCGAACAGGATGTATGAACGCGCGTCACAGGATCCACAAATGCACAACTTCTCATTGGTATGCGCAAAATCAATATACATGAACACAAAATAAAACATTGCGATCACAAATCTGCCTCTATTTGTACAAATCGCTTCGTGTTTATTCAAATCTAAATTTCACAGAATCAAATCATAAGGCATTTGTTTGTGAATCGTAAAATACAAATGAAACGTGTATCACGTTCACGGATGACTGTGCGTGCACTTGTTAATCATTTTGAGTCGAAATTCATCCCATAAAATTCTGCATTTATCTTGTATTTGAGGCTCATTCTGCATTTATCTTGTATTTGAGGCTCATTCTGCATTTATCTTGTATTTGAGGCTCATTCTGCATTTATCTTGTATTTGAGGCTCATTCTGCATTTATCTTGTATTTGAGGCTCATTCTGCATTTATCTTGTATTTGAGGCTCATTCTGCATTTATCTTGTATTTGAGGCTCATTCTGCATTTATCTTGTATTTGAGGCTCATTCTGCATTTATCTTGTATTTGAGGCTCATTCTGCATTTATCTTGTATTTGAGGCTCATTCTGCATTTATCTTGTATTTGAGGCTCATTCGTTGTTTTTGTGCAGTTTTGTTGCGGTGTTGTTGTTCAAATCCTTTCACCCACGCTGCCGTGACTGTGACGTCACACAGAACCCTGACGCTAAGCTGCGTTTGCTAGCGGCGGTGATCAGATCAGTGAGTGATCGCTTCGGCGTCTGACGGATTTCGCTTTTGACGGATCTTGGATACTTTCTGCTTCCAAACGATTGAAAGTCGGTTTTGATTGTTTGAAAACTTCTTGCCGATCAGAATCGGAGTAAGATTTGAGTGTCTCGATCTGTGTAAAATCTCAGTTTAGCGTTCGATCGGCGCACAGGTTTCGCATACAAAAGAGCCCTCAAGCGTTCAGAGAGTAAGTTGTAAACATACTTGTAAACATTCAAGTTATCTTAAAAACGGATTTATGAATGTTTTAACGTGTTAATCTGTAAATTGTCACCGATTGAAAACGTTTATTTTCATTTCACAGAAATGATCAGGAAGAAATTTAGACCCTCTGGAGAAGAAGAGGCTAATACTGGTAAAGTTTGTCTGTCTTTAATACTTATTCTATCATATTTAATTCCTAACTGTAAATGTATGTCGTGTTCAGGGGAAATGTGTGGTACATTTCCCCTGTTTGCTTCAAAATGACTCAACTTCACCATTAGTTTGCTCACGACATGTAGCAGTTTTCGTAAAAAATCCCTTTAATGAAGACACATGAAATATGTGTGGTTGCTTGCTTCTCCTAATACCGTAAATTAGTATTTTGTCAGATTTGTTGAGGTGTTTTCAATAGTCTGACTTTGCAAAAAATGCCAAATATGTATATAATCTGTATAATATAATATGTATTAGCAGATTTGAACAGAAGTGAAGAGTAAACGGGCCCATAAACATTCTGAATATAGTAAACATTGTGTGTGCATGCCAGTATTCACCTCTTTATATCTGTATTCTGCATTTATGTTTTTGCCAAATCCTAAAAAACAATCTCGGTTGCAGTTACAACAAATTTGTAAATGTGCCAAATCATGTTTTCTTTAAATCTTTGAATCTTACGTCTTTAAATCATTTCTATGTGTATTATGGTCATTTCAGTCCTGTGTCTGTTGACATACAGTCATCCAGCAGCAATGTGAAGGAAATTAAATCATCGTGTTTTGCAGAGAATAGCGTTCTGGTCCCACAACCACCATCTGAGGTTTGCCCCGAGATGGATGTAGCGGTCCAAGAATCAGCTCAGTCTCGCAGGCGTGCATTCTGCAGACAGTTTAAATTAAAGGAGCAGGTAAGAACATCACATGAGTGTTATCATACATACATATTTTGATATGTCATGTATAAAAGCAGGATGCTTTCGTAAATTCGAAGTGAAGGGAAACTCACCTCTTTTACACATGACACTGCTGTGTTGAGTTCTGTTATGTTCTAAGGTGTTTCTTATGTACCAGGACAATCTTTCTCCATGCCGTGATACTATTACCACCTGGAACAGAAGACTGCCACATCACCTGAGTGTAGAGGAGGATGAATCACTCCGGTTCCCCTTTCCACCACCTAAGGAGAGCTCAGAAATAAAGATTGCGTGCCAGAAAATTGTTCGCCCCATCTCAAAGGAGATTGGCCATAGGACGATCATCAGGGGTGAGCTTGTAAAATCAATATTCAAGTCAGAATGAAATCTGTTTACATTTTGATATAAAGAAACACTTGGGTGTGAAATAAAATAAATAAAGTGTAATTAATCTGATGTAATGCAGGTGACCCAGTCCGATACCCACCAGTTGGCAGATGGTTTTGCTGCAACCTATTAAAAGAGGAGAGGGTGAGAACATCTAGAGAGTGTTATCATATCAAAGTGGTGTTTGTTTATTTGGTCACAAATATTACATATGAATATCAGAATTTCTTTTTGATATGTTCTGTGTACCAGTAGGTTGCATTTGTAAATTCGTAGTGAGGGAAACTTGCCTCTTTTACACATTAAACAGCTGCGTTGTGTTTTTACGTACCAGGACCTTAATACTCAGACCTTGCTCGCAATGAACACCTGGTTAATACAAAAGTCTCAGCGCCAGAGGCAAGAGGCCCGGAAATCACACCCACCACCAGGTACCCAGCAATCTAACAAGCTCCATATTTGAAACCAAAGCAGTTAGCTTGCCAAACCAATATTAAATTCAGAATCAAAAATAACATTTGAATTTAAAAACACACGAGTGTAAAGTAAAGATGCAATACATCTGATGTTATACAGGTGTCACTGTCCCACACCCTCCATCCCGCAGGAGTGTAGCCTGGAGACAATTTAAAGAAGAGCAGAAGGTGAGAACATCATATCAAAATGGCGTTTGTTCATTTGGCCACAAAGATTACATACACATATTTGAATTAGTTTTTCTTTTCTGTATAATAATAGGATTTTTGTAAATTCATCGTGAATGAAACTCGCCTCTTATACGGCACATTAAACAGCTGCGATATGTTCTAATGTGTATTTTGTATCTACCAGGACAATCAATCTGCCGACCGTGATACATTTTCCAGCTGGTCCAGAAGACCTGTCAAACTGCCAGACTATCTGAGGTGTGCGCAGGGAAATGTCAATGACTCGGACCATCTCCCCATTAATCACCAAAACCGTAAGCTTAAACAATATTAAATTCAGAATCACAAGTAACTTTTTAAAACATCATTTGAGTGTGAAGTAAAATATTCAAGGTGTAATAACTCTGATGTTATATGCAGGTGTTTTTTGCAAACTTTACAAAGAAGAAGTGAAGGTGAGTACACCATATGACAAATCAAAATGGTGTTTGTTTATTTGGCCACAAGGATTTCACACAAAGATCTTAATTTGTTTTTGATGCTTTAAACATGTGTTTTTGTCTTGAATGTACCAGGACAAGCCTTCTATACATCAGCCCACATTTTCCTCCTGGTCTAGACAACAACCCAAAATAAGGAGAAGGGAGGGTGACACAGATGTATGTATATGCTTTTCATTCCATCTATAGTTTTTACCTACATTTAAATTTTAATGTGACCCTAACTCACACAGCTTCTGTATATCTCCTGTTAATCTTGAGGACTAACGGAATATAATCACACCCAAATATCCGTAGAGTCTTTAGTTTGATCACATTTATAAAAGACAGATACAGCTGTGCGATTATTTCCAAAAACATGTGATGCATGTGGGGGCGGAACTAAAGCACGTGCGCACACATTGCCAAGAAAACACAGACATCAGTTTCACTCACCGGGTGCGGCTCATGTCCGGCTTCTTTTAGCGCTGGGACTGCCGCTCCATCTATCAGTTTTTCCGTTTATATAACATGCATCACCAAAATGCAGCAAACTAACACCACAGCTCTCTCTCTCCTGCAAACAAGTGAAAGTGACTTGTGCGCATGCTCCTTCTCCCGCTCTCCATGGTTGACGCAGGCCTGCCACATGCTTTTCTGGGAGAATTGTCCAATAAGGGATAAGCAATCTTTAATGTTTGAAGAAAACTTTCCGAAACCTTTACAAACACTGGGGGAGTGTATCGAGCACAGAAATACTACGTCATACGTCCGACTCGTTTTTTGACAAGTTGACCGTGTTAAGCATGAGAAGACAACACGTTTAACAGTGTAAAGACGTCAGAATGCATGACACACCGTTGCACAAATCATGAAATCATGAACATTGTGTTTTATTGTCTGTTCCAGCCCAGCGACATCAGGTTTTCGAGATTTTCCCAACTGCCGGATATCCCAGTGATAGATGGTTCTGTTGTGAAGGTAAGAATATTTCATTTTTTCACTATAGTTTTAAATCCATTTGAACTCAAAGAAATGATAAACATTTGTAATATGCATTTTATCTTTGATCTATGCTTTTGGCTCTTCTAAGTATCTCTATTACTTTTTTAGGAGGACGTCTGTAAACTGTTAATTTTACTGCAAAATTTAAAAGAAACAGAGGCTAGAAGGAACATCCCTAAATCTCCGCACCACAGAGGTGAGCAAGATGACCCCATGTGCTATATTCTCAGTCAAGAATGTAAAATCTTAATGAACATTTGCTTGCATGTAAAGTAATACATAAACTCCTTCAGGAGAACTGTAGTAACATGAAATATTTCAATATGTTGTTTCGCAGATGCTCACGCCCTGCCAGAACAGGACAGTGAAAACAGATATAATGAATACGAGACATTTCGCAGAAGTGTGGCAGTGGTATGAACATATATTCTATGCATTAGTTTTTTCTACTCCTTTTTATTCTAACAAATCACCCCTCTTATCAGATGTGTTCAACCTTTTGTTGTTCCTATTTTCTTTTTGTACAGGGATGTTGGGATCTTTGGTGTGCTCAGAAATGTATTTCAACCCTCAAAGCTGCTCACAGAGAAGTAAGAGAACGCATTGTATTACTATTTTGAGAAGCTCAAACGAATACGAACATTTGTATTTAGCCTGTTTAGGGACATGAAGTGTCCGAGCTATTCTAACAACTTCTTTATTTCATTGTCAACAGCAGTCAAGCGATATAGATGCCCATTCAACATTCAATCTAGAGGACTTTAAAAAGCACTCGTTGCAGCGCAGATTTAATAGGATTTGGGGAGACCTCGACCACAGATTGCTCGATACTGATGAATGCTCATCAAGGTCATCATCGGAGACAACTAATGAAAACAAGATGCTGAGGAAACTTCAGCACTTTCAGACACACTTGCACTCCGCTTTGAAATCTTTCATTGAGCAACAAGAAACGTAAGACATTATTCATCATTGTACATTCAGAAAGGCTTTCATTTGTGAATATTATTTTTATATATATATATATATATATACTGTATATATATATATATATATATATATATATATATATATATAAGCATGCCTTTGTTTGAGGCTGATATTTCCAAACACGATTCTGACAGAATGATTTTCTTTAAACAGGGCTCATGCACTGGATGTGAAGCTCGACACTGAACTGTACGTAGACACATCACACAACATTAGTTTGCTTCTGTTTATACACATCTGTTCATACACAAAGTCCATTATTAATATCATCACTGTTGTACAACCTGATTGCAGAGAATACGAGAAGGTCGAGAAGACCTCAGAATCCTACAGACTGTGCAAGGAGCTTTGTCTTATGATCATGCTACATGAGTGGCAAGAAAGGTTCCGGATGGATCCAGAGGTATGTTTACACTTTTCTTTTTAACATGGGTATAAATAAAGTGTTTGTATATTATTTTGTGTAGTTTCTTTTTTAGGAAAGATTTCAAGTTGTTTTCACCTGTGTGTGTGTGTGTGTGTATAACAGGATCCGTTTAACTTTGAGGACCCACAACACCTGATACACTGGATAAGATATCTGGGATTGTCAGATCTTCTGGGGGAGTGTGATTTTCACGTCGGGCTGTAGGTGAAAAAGATCAAGACAGGAGGCAGTGAGAGGAAGTATTCTCAAGTGTTTTTGCAGATGAGTAAACTATGTATTGCAGCTGTTAATGCCGACATCGAATAGACGTTAGCCAGACGGACCATCAGGGAGCCATCAGGGAGTGTACTTTGTCTGGCAATTCGAGTGTTGCTAAGATGTTGTAACTGGTCACTATGCTTTTTGTCTAGTTGTTAAGTTTTTTTAGGATTTATAGGCTGGTTGCTAATGTATTGCTAAGGTAAGTCGGTTACTAGGGTAATATCTTTGCTATAGTGCTATATTTATGTTGTACTTTAGCTGGTCAATATACTTTAGCTGGTCAATATACTTTAGCTGGTCAATATACTTTAGCTGGTCAATATACTTTAGCTGGTCAATATACTTTAGCTGGTCAATATACTTTAGCTGGTCAATAGGATGATCTGGTTCCCTTTCTGTCAGCGGACTGTCCCTCTTCAGTGACTTCCCCTGGCGTCTCAGCAGTTCGGGAGGTGTTTTTCTCTCTAAAAGAGCAAATTTCTACAGCGCAGCATGTCTCGCTGTTCTCACGGGTGCAACACACTCATTGAGGAGGGGGAGGAACACGATGTCTGCTCGCGTGCTTGGGGGTCCAACACGCTGATGCAGCCGTTGTGGATAAATCCTGCCCGCACTCCGGAGGGTGACGTACTGGCTTCCGTCCCGGATGATTCCTTTGAGCCCCCTCCCCCGGGAGGTTGAGCTCGGGATGAAACGGACATCGAAAAGTCTGCCGTGCGCTCTCGGGCTGCCGCGAGCATTCAGAGGCGATGCACAGCACCGCCCACCCGGCGCTCGCGGCTAGACGATTGGTCATCGGGGCGGGGCGCGACTCTAAGCCCAGCCCCGGTGCCTTTTTTGTCCCCGAGGTGCATGAGGAGCTCGGTAAGATTGAGAACGCCCCCTTTTCGGCGCGTTTTCCGTCAGACTGACTCTGTCACTTTCGCTTCCCTCGATGGGGGGGCAGCTAGGGGCTACGTCGACGTACCCCGGGTGGCGCGTGACGTCGCGGTGCACTTGTGCTGCAGACGCCGGCCACCTGGGGGGGCCGACCTAGCCTCCCGTCCGCGGCTTGTGGGTTCTTGGCACCCCGGTGCCGGGAGCTTGCAGTGCCGCGGACCACGCTGCCCTCGCTCTTCACACCATGGCCATCCTGCGGGTCCATCAGTGAAAGAGTTACACGAGGGAAGACCGACCCAGGGGTAATGCAGGAACTCTGCGCCACCACCGACCTCGCCCTCCGGGGCGACGAAAGTGGTGGCGCGGGCCCTGGGTCGGACGATGTCCACGATGGTGGTCCAGGTGAGGCACCTCTGGCTCAACCTTGCCCAGATGCGGGATGCCGAGAAGGTCCGCTTTCTCGATGCTCCCATCTCGCAGGGTGGGCTGTTTGGTGAGCCCCGCCATGGGCCGGCCGCCTTCTGGCTGTCGAGGTCCCGTTCGGGGTCTGCTCCTAAACAGCCCCGGCCACCTTTGTCGTCGTCCCCGGTTCCGGCGCCCCCTCCTCAGGCGGCCCCCCGGAGGAAGACGTCAAGGGAAGGTCCGCCGTATCATCAGCAGTCGCCACGGAAGCACAAGCGCTCCTGATGGGGTGAACCCAAGGAGAACAAGATTGGGCCTGACCCCAGCCATTCTATCGCTGCCGGGTCGGACTGGGATGGTTCCTGCCCCATCCCAACATCTGCTGGGCCCCTTCGGGGGCCTGGTGCCCACATGTTCACAAGAGCTTTTCGTTCCCCCTGGGTCTTTCTCACAGCCGCTCTCACCCTCTGCGGACGGTGTTCGGCAACTCGACATTGCGTCACGGTGACACGCAGTGCAGAGTATAAACAGCCAGCCCTCAGCACTCTCACCTCAACGGTGCGTTGAGCTGCGCCATCACCAGGCAGGAAACACAGCGGAGCTGGTCCCTTCCCGTGGGGGTCTCCCCCGGCGGGGGACCGGCGCTGCTGGCTTTCGAACCACCCCATCGCGGGATGATGAAGCAGATCGTATCTCTAGTCCCCCTGTTCGGTCTTTGGGTGCTTGGGTAGCACTTTCCAAGCCGTCACGGTAGCTACAGAATACGGTCCGTCTCGGCTATGCGCCTCCGCCCAGGTTTCGGGGCATCCTCTTCACCTCAGCAGAGGCAGAGATGCTCCTGTACTACGGGCCGAGATTGCCCGTCCCCCAGGCCGAGATGTCCAGCGGGTTTTACTGCCCGTACTTCGTCGTCCCCAAGAGAGGCGGAGGGTTGCGCCCTATTCTTGATCTGCGTACCCTGAACAAGCACCTGCAGAAGCTGCCGTTCAGGATGCTCACGCAGAGGCGCATCTTGACGTCTGGCAGACGTCAGGATTGGTTCGTAGCCATCGACCTGAAGGGCGCATACTTTCATGTCTCGATTCTCCCTCGTCATCGGCCGTTCCTACGGTTCGCTTTCGAGGGACGGGTATATCAGTACAGGGTCCTCCCATTCGGTCCCTGTCTCCACGGGCCTTTACGAAAGTCGTGGAAGCCGCCCTCGCTCCCCTCAGGGATAGCGGTGTGCAGGTACTCAAATTTCTCGACGACTGGCTTGGCACACTCGCGAGATCTGTTGTGTACACACAGGGACTTGGTGCTCCGGCACCTCGACCGATTGGGGTTGTGGGTCAACCGAGAGAAGAGCCAGCTCTCCGCGGCAGAGCTCCCTTTTTTCTCGGTATGGAACTTGACTCTGTCTCCATGACGGCACGACTCACCCTAGAGCGCGCACAGTCAGTGCTGAACTGTTTGAGCCTTCTCAGACAGCAACCAGCGGTCCCCCTGAAATTATTTCAGAGGCTCCTGGGGCACATGGCATCCTCGGCGGGGGTGGTCCCCCTCGGGTTGATGCACATGAGACCGCTCCAGCACTGGCTACAGAGACGAGTTCCCTGGAGAGCGTGGCACACAGGCAGCAGGCGTATCGTCATCACGCCTCTCTGCCGTCGCATCCGAAACCCCTGGTCTTCAATGACCTTTTTTACGGGCCAGAGTCCCTCTCGGGCAGGTCTCGAGGCGAGTCATGGTGTCAACAGACGCCTCCTCGCAGGGTTGGGGTGCGGTGTGCAACGGGCACGCAGTAACGGGTCGGTGGACGGGCCCCCGCCTGCGCTGGCATTCAATTGCCAAGAGTTGTTAGCTGTTCTACTTGCGCCCCTGGTGCAGGGCCAGCAGTTGCTGGTCAGGTCGGACAGTTCTACTGCCGTAGCGTTCGCTCACGGCAGTTTACGCAACTCGCCCGACGCCTCCTCCTGTGGAGTCAACAGGTGACGAAGTCCCTGCGTGCCACACACATCCCGGGCGACCTGAACCAGACAGCCGATGTGCTCTCTCGTCAGTCGACGCCTCGGAGAGTGTGGCGACTCCACCCCCGCGCAGTTCAGCTCATTTGGGTGCAGTTCGGGCAGGCGCAGGTTGACCTGTTTGCCTCCCTGGACACCACCCATTGCCTGCTTTGGTACTCCCTGACTGAGGGCCTCCTCGGCACGGATACCCTAGCGCACAGCTGGCCGCGGAACAAGCGGAAGTACGCCTTCCCCCCAGTGAGCCTCATTGCACAGGTCCTGTGCAAGGTCAGGGAAGAGGAGCATCAAGTCTGAGTAGTTGCGCCTTACTGGCCCAACCGGACTTGGTTCTCGGAGCTAATGCTCTTGACGACAACTCCCCCCTGGCCGATTCCTCTGACTTTGCAGGGGAAGGGCACGTTGTGGCATCCAAGACCAGACCTCTGGGACCTCCATGTCTGGCTACTGGATGGGACGAGGAGACCCTGAGTGGTCTACCCCCTGCGTGGTAGAGACCATTACACAGGCAAGGGCCCCGGCCACGAGGCGGCTATACGCCTTTAAGTGGCGCCTCTTCTCGTCCTGGTGTTCTTCTCGCGGAGAAGACCCACGGAAATGCTCGATCGGGTACGTGCTGTCCTTACTACAGAAGAGGCTGGAGAGGAAACTCTCCCCGTCCACACTGAAAGTGTATGTAGCCGCAATTGTCGCTTATCACTATCCAGTTGCTGGCAAGCCCCTGGGGCAGCATGACCTGGTCATTAGGTTCCTGAGGGGCGCGAGAAGGCTGAATCCGGCCCGTCCGCGCTCCGTTCCCTCTTGGGACCTCAATGTGGTCCTGGCGGGCCTTCATAGGCCCCCCTTCGAGCCCCTAGGAGGCCGCTCTTCCTCACCTCTCGATGAAGACGGTCCTCCTGCTGGCGCTCGCTTCCATCAAGAGGGTAGGGGACCTACAAGCATTTTCCGTATCCCCGGAATGCCTTAAATTTGGGCCCGGTAATTCTCACGTGATCCTGAGACCCCTGCCTGGCTACGTGCCCAAAGTTCCCACCACTCCCTTTCGGGACCAGGTGGTGAACTTGCAGGCGCTCCCCGCTGGGGAGGAAGACCCAACCCTTTCCGTGTTGTGTCCGGTACGCGCGTTGCGCCTCTACCTAAACCGCACGCAGAGCTTCAGAGCTCTGAGCAGCTTTTTATCTGTTTCGGAGGTCAGCATAAGGAGGGCTGTCTCCAAACAGAGGTTGGCGCACTGGATCGTGGACACCGTCACGACGGCATACCGATCACAGGACTGCCCGTGCCCACTGGCAGTGAGGGCACACTCCACTCGGGGTGTGGTCTCCTCATGGGCACTGGCTCAGGGCGCCTCTCTGGCAGATATTGTAGAGCTGCGGGTTGGGCTACGCCTTCGCGAGGTTCTATAACCTCCGTGTAGAACCGGTGTCAGCCCGAGTCTTGCATGTTGCCAGCACGTGAGACCGGGGGCCGGTAGGGTGTACGACTGCGACAGCGCCTTCCCCCCCTTTCCGGGCGGGTCAGTGCGCTAATTCAGCCTCACTTCTTTCCCCCTCGGGCGAAGAACAGGCATTCCATCCATCACTAAGCACTCCATGGCGGCGGACTATGCGGAGCAGCCCTGCCTCCTATGGCCGGATAGAAAAAACAGACCGACAGAAAGGGAACGTCTCGGTTACGTATGTAACCTCTGTTCCCTGATGGAGGGAACGAGACGTTGTGTCCCTCATGCCACAACACTTGCCGCCCGCTGCAGCAGTCAAGAGATGCTCTCAGGCTCCTCAGCACAAGAGGTGAATGAATGCAGCACGCCGTCTCCCTTTTATACCCGGATATCCGGGGGCGGAGTCCGGCATGCAAATTTCATTCGCCAATTTCATTGGCCTTTTCAAAATAGTCAGAAGATGATAGGTTCTCAAGTCAAACCCCATCTGTCAGTCTCGACACAACGTCTCGTTCCCTCCATCAGGGAACGGAGGTTACATACGTAACCGAGACGTTTTTAGGCATTGTTTGGCTCTAAGCTGTGAGCTTGGTGATGCTGTTGCTGGTCACTAGGGTGTTTTTTTTGGTTGATATTATGCTTTAGCTGGTTACTATGAGTTGTTGTATCAGTTTGCTAGGGTTTTTAAGTTGTTTACTAAGTAGTGATGTAACGATTCTCTGTTAGCTGGTTGAAAATCAATTTAAATATGTCAGCTTATCAGCTTATGCCAGAAAACGTGGATATGCTGTTAAAGTTTAAATAAGTCATTTAGTTAAACATCAGGCGCATCTTTTTAATACAACGCGAGCGGCGCAGTTTTAAAGTCAGAATCATCATCTTTATATAGTGCGATCTGCCCAGTTTAAACACCAGGCGCGACTTTTTAATACAACGCGAGCGGCGCAGTTTTAAAGTCAGAATCATCATCTTTATATAGTGCGATCTGTCCAGTTTAAACACCAGGCGCGACTTTTTAATACAACGCGAGCGGCGCAGTTTTAAAGTCAGAATCATCATCTTTATATAGTGCGATCTGCCCAGTTTAAACACCAGGCGCGACTTTTTAATACAACGCGAGCGGCGCAGTTTTAAAGTCAGAATCATCATCTTTATATAGTGCGATCTGCCCAGTTTAAACACCAGGCGCGTCTTTTTAATACAACGTGAGCGGCGCAGTTTTAAAGTCAGAATCATCATCTTTATATAGTGCGATCTGCCCAGTTTAAACACCAGGCGCGACTTTTTAATACAACGCGAGCGGCGCAGTTTTAAAGTCAGAATCATCATCTTTATATAGTGCGATCTGTCCAGTTTAAACACCAGGCGCGTCTTTTTAATACAACGCGAGCGGCGCAGTTTTAAAGTCAGAATCATCATCTTTATATAGTGCGATCTGCCCAGTTTAAACACCAGGCGCGACTTTTTAATACAACGCGAGCGGCGCAGTTTTAAAGTCAGAATCATCATCTTTATATAGTGCGATCTGCCCAGTTTAAACACCAGGCGCGTCTTTTTAATACAACGCGAGCGGCGCAGTTTTAAAGTCAGAATCATCATCTTTATATAGTGCGATCTGCCCAGTTTAAACACCAGGCGCGACTTTTTAATACAACGCGAGCGGCGCAGTTTTAAAGTCAGAATCATCATCTTTATATAGTGCGATCTGCCCAGTTTAAACACCAGGCGCGACTTTTTAATACAACGCGAGCGGCGCAGTTTTAAAGTCAGAATCATCATCTTTATATAGTGCGATCTGCCCAGTTTAAACACCAGGCGCGTCTTTTTAATACAACGTGAGCGGCGCAGTTTTAAAGTCAGAATCATCATCTTTATATAGTGCGATCTGCCCAGTTTAAACACCAGGCGCGTCTTTTTAATACAACGCGAGCGGCGCAGTTTTAAAGTCAGAATCATCATCTTTATATAGTGCGATCTGCCCAGTTTAAACACCAGGCGCGACTTTTTAATACAACGCGAGCGGCGCAGTTTTAAAGTCAGAATCATCATCTTTATATAGTGCGATCTGCCCAGTTTAAACACCAGGCGCGTCTTCTTAATACAACGCGAGCGGCGCAGTTTTAAAGTCAGAATCATCATCTTTATATAGTGCGATCTGCCCAGTTTAAACACCAGGCGCGACTTTTTAATACAACGCGAGCGGCGCAGTTTTAAAGTCAGAATCATCATCTTTATATAGTGCGATCTGCCCAGTTTAAACACCAGGCGCGACTTTTTAATACAACGCGAGCGGCGCAGTTTTAAAGTCAGAATCATCATCTTTATATAGTGCGATCTGCCCAGTTTAAACACCAGGCGCGACTTTTTAATACAACGCGAGCGGCGCAGTTTTAAAGTCAGAATCATCATCTTTATATAGTGCGATCTGCCCAGTTTAAACACCAGGCGCGTCTTTTTAATACAACGTGAGCGGCGCAGTTTTAAAGTCAGAATCATCATCTTTATATAGTGCGATCTGCCCAGTTTAAACACCAGGCGCGACTTTTTAATACAACGCGAGCGGCGCAGTTTTAAAGTCAGAATCATCATCTTTATATAGTGCGATCTGTCCAGTTTAAACACCAGGCGCGTCTTTTTAATACAACGCGAGCGGCGCAGTTTTAAAGTCAGAATCATCATCTTTATATAGTGCGATCTGCCCAGTTTAAACACCAGGCGCGACTTTTTAATACAACGCGAGCGGCGCAGTTTTAAAGTCAGAATCATCATCTTTATATAGTGCGATCTGCCCAGTTTAAACACCAGGCGCGACTTTTTAATACAACGCGAGCGGCGCAGTTTTAAAGTCAGAATCATCATCTTTATATAGTGCGATCTGCCCAGTTTAAACACCAGGCGCGTCTTTTTAATACAACGCGAGCGGCGCAGTTTTAAAGTCAGAATCATCATCTTTATATAGTGCGATCTGCCCAGTTTAAACACCAGGCGCGTCTTTTTAATACAACGCGAGCGGCGCAGTTTTAAAGTCAGAATCATCATCTTTATATAGTGCGATCTGCCCAGTTTAAACACCAGGCGCGTCTTTTTAATACAACGCGAGCGGCGCAGTTTTAAAGTCAGAATCATCATCTTTATATAGTGCGATCTGTCCAGTTTAAACACCAGGCGCGTCTTTTTAATACAACGCGAGCGGCGCAGTTTTAAAGTCAGAATCATCATCTTTATATAGTGCGATCTGCCCAGTTTAAACACCAGGCGCGTCTTCTTAATACAACGCGAGCGGCGCAGTTTTAAAGTCAGAATCATCATCTTTATATAGTGCGATCTGTCCAGTTTAAACACCAGGCGCGACTTTTTAATACAACGCGAGCGGCGCAGTTTTAAAGTCAGAATCATCATCTTTATATAGTGCGATCTGCCCAGTTTAAACACCAGGCGCGTCTTCTTAATACAACGCGAGCGGCGCAGTTTTAAAGTCAGAATCATCATCTTTATATAGTGCGATCTGCCCAGTTTAAACACCAGGCGCGTCTTTTTAATACAACGCGAGCGGCGCAGTTTTAAAGTCAGAATCATCATCTTTATATAGTGCGATCTGCCCAGTTTAAACACCAGGCGCGACTTTTTAATACAACGCGAGCGGCGCAGTTTTAAAGTCAGAATCATCATCTTTATATAGTGCGATCTGCCCAGTTTAAACACCAGGCGCGTCTTCTTAATACAACGCGAGCGGCGCAGTTTTAAAGTCAGAATCATCATCTTTATATAGTGCGATCTGCCCAGTTTAAACACCAGGCGCGACTTTTTAATACAACGCGAGCGGCGCAGTTTTAAAGTCAGAATCATCATCTTTATATAGTGCGATCTGCCCAGTTTAAACACCAGGCGCGACTTTTTAATACAACGCGAGCGGCGCAGTTTTAAAGTCAGAATCATCATCTTTATATAGTGCGATCTGCCCAGTTTAAACACCAGGCGCGACTTTTTAATACAACGCGAGCGGCGCAGTTTTAAAGTCAGAATCATCATCTTTATATAGTGCGATCTGCCCAGTTTAAACACCAGGTGCGACTTTTTAATACAACGCGAGCGGCGCAGTTTTAAAGTCAGAATCATCATCTTTATATAGTGCGATCTGCCCAGTTTAAACACCAGGCGCGACTTTTTAATACAACGCGAGCGGCGCAGTTTTAAAGTCAGAATCATCATCTTTATATAGTGCGATCTGCCCAGTTTAAACACCAGGCGCGACTTTTTAATACAACGCGAGCGGCGCAGTTTTAAAGTCAGAATCATCATCTTTATATAGTGCGATCTGCCCAGTTTAAACACCAGGCGCGACTTTTTAATACAACGCGAGCGGCGCAGTTTTAAAGTCAGAATCATCATCTTTATATAGTGCGATCTGCCCAGTTTAAACACCAGGCGCGACTTTTTAATACAACGCGAGCGGCGCAGTTTTAAAGTCAGAATCATCATCTTTATATGGTGCGATCTGTCCAGTTTAAACACCAGGCGCGACTTTTTAATACAACGCGAGCGGCGCAGTTTTAAAGTCAGAATCATCATCTTTATATAGTGCGATCTGCCCAGTTTAAACACCAGGCGCGACTTTTTAATACAACGCGAGCGGCGCAGTTTTAAAGTCAGAATCATCATCTTTATATAGTGCGATATATACAGTGCATCCGGAAAGTATTCACAGCACTTCACTTTTTCAACATTTTGTCATGTTAGAGCCTTATTCCAAATTGGAAATCTTTGCAAATTAATGAACGAATAAAGCACATGTACATAAGTATTCACAGCATTTGCTCAATACTTTGTTGAAGCACCTTTGACACCAATTACAGACTCAAGTCTTTTTTAGTATGATGCTACAAGCTTGTCACACGTATTTTTGGGCAGTTTCTTACTTTGCAAGATCTCTCAAGCTCTATCGGGTTGAATGGGGAGCCTCGGTGGACAGCCATTTTCAGATCTCTCCAGAGATGTTCAATCAGGTTCAAGTCTGGGCTCTGGCTGGGCCACTCAAGGACATTCACAGTGTTGTCCAGTAGCCACTCCTTTGTTGTGTGCATCTCTAGACAAAACAATGGCAATGATCTTTTTTAAGATATGTCAGTGTAAGTTGATTTCGATCGAGACACCTTTAACATTTAAGTTAGTCTGGGACTAGACTTAGAGAGAGAACTATGTACCTGAAGTTCAGCTGTGTTGTTTGTTCGCTGCATTTGGGTGATGAAAGTTATATACACGGTGGATATAACGCAGGATTTGGAGATTGTTTGAAAATGATCCCACCGCTAAAAGACTCGGGGCATGAACCGAACGCGCGAAGTGAAACTGTTTTCTTAGCAATTTGCATGTTTCCGGAAATAATCGGACAGTTGTATCCGTCTTTTATAAATGTGATCAAACTACAGTAATTACTCAACAGATATTTGAAGGGTGCAATACTATTATGTAAGTACACAAATTAACATGAGATGTACAGAAACTGAGTTATGGCCGGCTGGCCGCTTTAAGCCCTGTCCAAGAAACCGCCCCATAATACTTTGAGTAGAATTCTCTCAGAAGATTTGTAACTTTTTATTGAAGTTGCAGCTTAAATGATCCAACCGACTTTTAATACTAAAGACCCCAGATAAAGACAATTTAATACAATTTCAGAAAATAAAGCAATTTTAGTTTCAGAAAAGGAACAGACAAGAACACAGTTAAAGAACTATTGTATTCATAGGCATGTAATCTTAACACTTTTGTAAGATGAGTACTAAAAAGAAAAAGGTCAATTGAGTGACATTTGTTTAGTTATATTTATTATTTCTACCACTTTTCAGTCACAGGGTTCAATGTAGTAGTTGTTTAGGTCAGGGCTACCCAAACCTTTCAGCCCACGACCCCCAAAATAACAGTGCCAGTGACTCGAGACCCCCACTATCCTCGGAGCGGAGGTAGCTAAAGTAGAGGTCTTCTCGGGTCTAAAGATCTTTACCCGACCTGAAATGACCCGAATCACTTTTACCCAAACCCGACATGCCAATTTTTTATTCATTTTTTAAAGCCCCGAACCCGAGACAGACCCGATAACGTCCGACCCGACCCATCGTATATTTTTTTCAAACCCGACTAGACCTAAATGTAAACGTTATTAATGAAAATGAAATTGATATGGCAATGAAAACGTTGATCCTCTTGTTTTGCTCTGGCATATTGCGCAAACTCAGGCTAAATAGCCTACGCAAAACAGTATAAAGACACAGCTTAATTCAGTTTCCTGCACATTAATCCCCTGCACCGATCTTTTTTTTTCGCAAGAGGAAAGTTGGTAACTACACGCACACACACGAGCGACGCAACAACGTTATTGTACAGGATAGTTCTAGTATTCCTCGGGTCAATTCAGCAAAAAACATTTTTACTTTATATTACCCGAGACCCGAAGAACCTAATAATATACCCGACCCGTGTCCGAAGCTCCCGTGAATCTTTTAGACCCGAACCCGCTCGGGTCTCGGAGCGGACCTCGGGTTTTCGGATCTAAGTGGACCCGTGAAGACTTCTAAGCTAAAGTATACAAACGTTGCGCGCAACTGCGCCTATGCACTTGTTAGGTGCATCCAAACATAATGACAACACAAAAGAACACAGTAATATTATTTTATATGAATTTACTCATCAATTTAAGCTGATTTGAGTGCTGAGGGATGTCCTTTTTATGCAACGTAAGCATCTTTTTGGACCAGAGGTCGATGGCCTTTCTGACTGCGGCGCCCTCTTCCGCTGGCCTCCCTGCGTTGTCTTTGATCGATATTAACCAACGTTTCATTTCGACAAATAAAAATATCTTAAACTTGAAGCCTGAAAAATCTGCGTGCCAATCTGTAATGTTTAACGTGGTCCACCTAACCACATGCGGATGCTAATGTCGTTAATGTGAGGTAATCACCTCAGGGGTCACGACTCACGATCGAGGGGAATGAAATTTGGAAGGCTGATGGATTTTTACTTGCATGGTTTTATTTTTGACTTAACTAATATTTTTATATTTTGTTACACTTATTGATATAATACACTATTTCTTATTAAAAATACTTCGGGGAATCTTCTTGCGCTTTACAGCTTTAACAAATTCGAAGAGCTTTAAGCAGCCTTACGAGTTCAGAAATATTTGAGAATGCACTTTATTGCACGCAACTCCTTCCATGCTCACTCTGAACCCATCGGGAGGGAGACAGAGAATGCACTGATTCATAAAGGTACTTATATTGTTTAGGCCCTACCTGTGTTTATGAAGAAAAGATGTCGCAGATGTAACCTTTTATGACTTCTGCTGCCCGCACGCAGGTCAAAATTTCAATGCATGGAACCTTCATTGAGTCTGTATGTCCGTGCACTTGCACATTTGTAAGTGAAATTTGCTTGTAATATTTCTGTACTCATGCTTTGCATTTTAACAAAAAGTTGTCTGTGAGTAAACATTATTTAGCGGACCCCCTGCAGTTCCACTGCAGACTCGAGGACCCCTGGTTGAAGACCCATGAAATAGACAATATAACTCGGGTCCCCACAGAGATTTAAGCAGGTATCTACATAGATCAAACTGATACAACATCCATCCGGATATAACAATACTTGTTCTTTAAATCTAAAGAATAAACCATACCCTAATAACCCTTTCTTATACTCTTTTGGATAGTGTGATGACCGAAGTGGCAATGATGTCTCTGCTAAAACAACCTCCCATAAGCCCCTACGTGATACAGATGTTGGAGTGGTTTCACGAGCGGTCTGACACAGGTATCGTTATGGAGGATCCTGGTCCCTGCACGGAAAATAATGAATCTTCATCCACTGGGCGAATAGATAGCACACGTCATTATGCGTCAGGCAGAAGAAGCAGCACAACACTGCATTGCCCACGCCGTCTTTCACTACAACATCAGACAACATCCTGATCAACACAAGCTCTTTGGACATCAAGCTGATTGACTTCGGCTATTCTTTGCCATACACTGGCAGAAAATGCTATGGACGTGCTAGTGAGTTGGCATTTTATGTTCTTGTAGCGCAGTCTGGAAAGGCATTCATTAGGTGTGGGAATCGTTTGGTCCATCACGATTCGATTCTTGACGTATTAATTAGCATACAGAAAAAGTCATTACGTCGTATTTGCGCTCAGACTAGTGTAGGCACTTTCGCTTCTAGACTTTGAACTGTCACATATTGTATTTTAATACAACTGAGTGCCCAACTGGACCCTGGGTCACAAAACCAGTCTAAAGTAGCACCGGAACATATTTTGTAAAAAAACTAAATTATACATTGTATGGGTCAAAATTATCAATTTTCTATAAAGTAAAGATCGTGTTCCATGAAGATATTTTGTGAAATTCTACACTAAATATATAAAAACTTTATGTACTGTATATATACAGGGAATAATGGTAGAATGAAGTTCGTAATCTTTATTATTTATATATCCTTAACTCTGTGCCATCTTTAAAACCTTGGATCTCTCTTTAGCTTTTCCTCCAGTGCTACTAACATCCCTCAGGTGTGTGATAGAATGTGTGGCTGCATCACAGAACAACGGTAATTCGCTCTCTCAGACACCAGACTTGCTTTATTTACTTTTTACAGTACACAGTACACGTTAATTGATTTCTTCACGTTAATTGATTTTGCTTTATTAAATAATTTCTTATTTACCGAATAACAGCGAGACCGAATGCAACGCTGTGATCATCGGAGACTCGATCGTCCGGAACATACGCGCTACATCTACTAAAGGTAAGGTGCGCACTCACTGTTTTCCCGGCGCTCGTGTTCTTGATGTGTCTGCGCAGGTACCTGCGATCCTGAAGGACAACGCTAACGTCGAAGCTGTCGTGCTGCACGCGGGAGTGAACGACGTCAGAATGCGGCAGTCAGATATCCTGAAGAGGGACTTCAGGAGTCTGATAGAGACGGTACGCAACGCATCGCCCACAGCGAGGATTATCGTATCAGGACCGCTGCCTACCTACCGACGAGGGAATGATAAGTTCAGTAGTTCACTTTTTTCGCTTAACCAATGGTTGATGTCATGGTGTATTGAACAGAAGCTGCTCTTTGTAAATAATTTTGATCTGTTCTGGGAGCGACCTAGGCTCTTCCGCCCCGACGGCCTGCACCCCAGCAGCATCGGAGCGGCTCTCCTGTCCGACAACATCTCGAAGGCGCTACACACCTGTTGACTATGTCTCCCACAGGTAAGTCCCCCTCAGGTGAGTCAAAACTTTAACCATAGTATGCGCGCCTCAACTGCTATAAATGTTACTGCTTCCAAATATATAGAGACTATATGTGTCCCCCGAATAATACCACAAAGTAAAAATTCTGGCAAAAGTCAGAGAAAAAATCTGATCGTGATTAAACCTGAAGACAATGTAATAAACAACCAAAACCAATTTATAAAGTTCGGCCTACTTAATATTAGATCACTAAATTCAAAGGCAGTAATTGTAAATGAAATGATCACGGACAACAGTTTTGATATACTCTTTGATATACTTACCTAGTTTTTCTGACATGTCACGCAGGACCCAAGCATCTTGACAAGTCTTCACGACCACATCGAATGCCCATCCCGACAAGATCCTGCAACCAGACACAACTAACAAAAGCCTGGTCAAGGTTACCCTGAATTCAACTACACCAAATATCACTGCGCTATCTTAAACACATGGATGGACCACCCTGGTCCTCCCCATCCTTATGCAATGAACATGTGGTGGAGACTGACGAATCACACGGCAAGGATTTGCAACCCAAGGAACTGCAATATATCTGTCTACACAGAAATATCTTCTCTAGGAGCAGGAAGCTTCGGATGGGTCTTCTTGGCATCCCGAAATCAGATGACCAAAAGGTAGCGCCTGTTTACTCATTTAACGCCTTTAGGTACCTAGAGATTCGTGTTTATGTCTTGTTAAAAAATGCATGCGTACACTGTACATTGTCACACATTAATTTTTATAATCGTTGTGTTTTTTCATTTACCGGTCGCTGTCAAATACTTGAACAAGATTCAAAACGACGCTACCGATGCTAATGTAAGTCAGTCAATCGTAATGAGTTTATATGTAGTTATTTAATGGCCTATGATACGATATACAGTCGATCTGAACCTGCAGTTAACATGAAGTAGTCAATATAGTTTGAGTTCCCAAGGACATTTTAGCATGTCTGTATCTATACTGATAGAATTGATTTAACGTCCATCGGAATAATTATAACAATATATGCTCTTTAAACTAAAGAGTAAACCATAGGCAAGTAACCATTTCCTATACTCTTTTCTCTAGGCGGACTATATGACCGAAGTTAAAATTATGTGTCGGCTACGAAAACCTCCAATAAGCCCCTACGTCATCCAAATGCTGGAGTGGTTTGACTTCCCGGACCACATAAAAACTATCATGGAGTACCCTGGTCCCTGCATGGAACTGCAGAAAATAATCTGCAATAAGTGTCTCATTAACTTAGCAGATATTAGTAGTCTTTATGGTTAAACTGGTTTCAAGGCAGACTGCCGGTGTTACAGCCATTTTAGGAATGCTTTGAATTGGTCTTAGTTACTTAGGAGTCATCTTCACTTCTCTTAACGTCTGACAGGTTTAGGAGCTAGGTATAGAGCTTAAATGCTTTGTGAAATACTCTTAGCACGAAATTTTAGGACAGACACCCATTTTTTTAAGAGTTTCTCCTAAAGCAGCAAGTTATGAGCTACTTTTAGCCTTAAGATGTTTTGTGAATACGGGCCCTGATCTATAAGGTATTTTAGGCTTTTTAGATTAGATTAGATTAAACTTTATTGTCATTACACATATACAAGTACAGTGTAACGAAATGTAGTTAGGTCTAACCAGAAGTGCAGTTAGCAAGTGCAGGATATACAGTTAGAATAAATACAGAATACAATATGAAAAATATAATACAGTGGGCATGGACTATAAAAATATTTTGCAGTAGGTGTGTTCTATGAAAATATGACAGTAACTATGAACAATATATACAGATTACAGACTATATACTATGAACATTAATGTACAGGTGGATATGAACAGATAATAATTTAGACTAAAATAGTGCAAGTGACTTAGGTATGCATAAATTATTGACATTAGCTATTAAAGTTGCAGTGCAATAGGTGAGTTAATGCAGTTGTAGAAGTTGATGCAGTTATTAGAGTTACGGTGCAGTATACGAATTAATGTAGTTAATAGGTTGCAGTCCAGAAGATGAGTTAATGCAGTTAATAAGGTTACAGAGCCTTGTTACAGAGGTTATTTTAGGCTTACGGCAGGCTTTGGGGTTCTCATATTTATATTAGAGCCTAATATTTTTGTTTGTTTGCGTGTTGTATTTTAGCTATGTGTGAGCCACATAAAATGAAATAATATAATTAATAGTTAATATATAACAACATTAATAAAGATTGCTTATGAGAAAAAGAAGGTTTCCGAATATTCTTTTCTTATTTCAAAGTCGTGTTGTAAAAAGATTTATAGGCCTACCTCCTAACTTTGTTAAAAGATAGGATGGGATATCAAACCAAATAGAGTGTTTATTTTAATTAAACGATTAAAGATGACATTTAAGTTTAATAACGCCGATCATATCACAATCTACAGCATTTAGCTAACATTCTTCATTGTCTTTTATTTTTTTACATTTATTTTATTAATTGCTTTAATCTAGTTGAATTTGGCAATGGAAAACCCGGCTAAATTAACATAGAAATTCTAAATTTTGTGTTATGTTCTTCAACATTGAAATGTCCCTCTGCAACCATAGATGTGTACCAGGACTCCCTCAATTGCTCACTCAGGTAAGGCGGTGAGGCCTTACCTGGCATTGGCTGCGCGCTTTTGTCGCAATTGGATGCTCCTGCAGAGGTCAGGTACGGATGACCTTAGGTGGATCTCTCCACTCGATGTTTCAGAGAACCGTGTTCACGAGAGAAACCTATTGCTATGTCTATGCTCATTCTCAGTATGTTTCTGACACACTTTTAATTATTAACTAGATGAGATTAAAGTTTGTGAACAAACTTTATGTTGGCTTGAGAAAGTCTGGTGTAAAAGTTTGAATTGTGAGATAGAAAGGAAAAAGAGGTTAGTGTTATAGATAAAAAGATAAATAGATAATTAGAAAAAAAGATAAGTAGGCAAGTAGACAGACAGACAGATTTGCATTTAGTCATTCAGCAGACACGATTATCCAAAGCGACTTTTCTTTTCAAAGAGACAAAATGATTATTATATTATTAAAGAAAAGCGCTAGAGAGGAAAAGAGGTTAATAAAGAGATAAAGGATAAATAGTAGTAAGATAGGTAGGTAGAGAATAATGCAGAGATTTATAGAGAGTGAGTGTATGTTCATGTTTAAAAGATAAGAATTGTAAAGAAAGAGAGAATAAATGTAAAGAAAGAAAGAATAAATGTAAAGAAAGAAAGATGGATGGATAGATAGAGATAGAGATTAGTGCATTCAGCAGACACGTTTATCCAAAGTGACTATTCATTTTTTTTCAAAGACACACAATTATTATGATATTTTTAAAGAAAAGAGCTAGAGAGGAAAAGAGGTTAATAAAGAGATAAAGAGATAAAAAGATAATAAGATATGTAGGTAGAGAATACTGCAGAGATTTATAGAGAGTGAGAGTATGTTCATGTTTAAAAGATAAGACTTGTAAAGAAAGAAAGAATAAATGAAAAGAAAGAAAGAAAGATGGATGGATGGATAAATAGATAGAGATTAATGCATTCAGCAGACACGTTTATCCAAAGCAACTATTCATTTTTTTTCAAAGAGACAAAATTATTATGATATTTTTAAAGAAAAGAGCTAGAGAGGAAAAGAGGTTAATAAAAAGATAATAAGATAATTAAAAGACAGACAGACAGACAGATGAGTAGATAAATAGAGTATGTTTAAAAGTTAATAATTGTAAAGAAAGAAAGAATAAATGTAAAGAAAGAAAGATGGATGGATGGATAAATAGAGATTAGTGCATTCAGCAGACACGTTTATCCAAAGCGACTATTCATTTTTTTTCAAAGAGACAAAATTATTATATTTTTAAAGAAAAGAGCTAGAAAGGAAAAGAGGTTAATAAAGAGATAAAAAAATAAAGAGATAAAGAGATCAAAAAGATAAAGAGATAAAAAATAAAGAGATAAATAGTAGTAAGATATGTAGGTAGAGATGAATGCAGAGATTTATAGAGAGTGAGTGAATGTTTATGTTTAAAAGTTGTCAGTTGACATTTGGAACATAAACATCTTCCCTGAAGATTCCTTCAATGTAAGTCAATGGGACTTTTTTGAGAGTTTGATCGGCATTTTTAGGAGAATATAGCAACTCGAGTGAGACCAGACTGAAGATGTGTGGGAAGTTTAGTGGCTGTAGCTTAAAAGCTCTAGGAGGAGTAGCAGGCAGAAAATTTGGGGCGGAATAATAATAATAATAATAAGTTTATTTAGCATATCAGTAGGCCTATATTGGCTCTCTCAAGCCAACATAATAAACAGCAGCATAGTACATACGGCACATAACAAACTGTTCGAAACATTATTATAAAAAAATACGATGACAGACAAATTACGAGAACATAATGATAAATTGTTTGAGGCTCATTCTGCATTTATCATGTATTTTAGACTCATTGTGCATTTATCTTGTATTTTAGACTCATTGTGCATTTTACAGATTTGTTGAGGTGTTTTCAATAGTCTGACTTTGCAAAAATGCCAAATATGTATATAATCTGTATAATATAATATGTATTAGCAGATTTGAACAGAAGTGAAGAGTAAACGGGCCCATAAACATTCTGAATATAGTAAACATTGTGTGTGCATGCCAGTATTCACCTCTTTATATCTGTATTCTGCATTTATGTTTTTGCCAAATCCTAAAAAACAATCTCGGTTGCAGTTACAACAAATTTGTAAATGTGCCAAATCATGTTTTCTTTAAATCTTTGAATCTTACGTCTTTAAATCATTTCTATGTGTATTATGGTCATTTCAGTCCAGTGTCTGTTGACATACAGTCATCCAGCAGCAATGTGAAGGAAATTAAATCATCGTGTTTTGCAGAGAATAGCGTTCTGGTCCCACAACCACCATCTGAGGTTTGCCCCGAGATGGATGTAGCGGTCCAAGAATCAGCTCAGTCTCGCAGGCGTGCATTCTGCAGACAGTTTAAATTAAAGGAGCAGGTAAGAACATCACATGAGTGTTATCATACATACATATTTTGATATGTCATGTATAAAAGTAGGATGCTTTCGTAAATTCGAAGTGAAGGGAAACTCACCTCTTTTACACATGACACTGCTGTGTTGAGTTCTGTTATGTTCTAAGGTGTTTCTTATGTACCAGGACAATCTTTCTCCATGCCGTGATACTATTACCACCTGGAACAGAAGACTGCCACATCACCTGAGTGTAGAGGAGGATGAATCACTCCGGTTCCCCTTTCCACCACCTAAGGAGAGCTCAGAAATAAAGATTGCGTGCCAGAAAATTGTTCGCCCCATCTCAAAGGAGATTGGCCATAGGATGATCATCAGGGGTGAGCTTGTAAAATCAATATTCAAGTCAGAATGAAATCTGTTTACATTTTGATATAAAGAAACACTTGGGTGTGAAATAAAATACATAAAGTGTAATTAATCTGATGTAATGCAGGTGACCCAGTCCCATACCCACCAGTTGGCAGATGGTTTTGCTGCAACCTATTAAAAGAGGAGAGGGTGAGAACATCTAGAGAGTGTTATCATATCAAAGTGGTGTTTGTTTATTTGGTCACAAATATTACATATGAATATCAGAATTTCTTTTTGATATGTTCTGTGTACCAGTAGGTTGCATTTGTAAATTCGTAGTGAGGGAAACTTGCCTCTTTTACACATTAAACAGCTGCGTTGTGTTTTTACGTACCAGGACCTTAATACTCAGACCATGCTCGCAATGAACACCTGGTTAATACAAAAGTCTCAGCGCCAGAGGCAAGAGGCCCGGAAATCACACCCACCACCAGGTACCCAGCAATCTAACAAGCTCCATATTTGAAACCAAAGCAGTTAGCTTGCCAAACCAATATTAAATTCAGAATCAAAAATAACATTTGAATTTAAAAACACACGAGTGTAAAGTAAAGATGCAATACATCTGATGTTATACAGGTGTCACTGTCCCACACCCTCCATCCCGCAGGAGTGTAGCCTGGAGACAATTTAAAGAAGAGCAGAAGGTGAGAACATCATATCAAAATGGCGTTTGTTCATTTGGCCACAAAGATTACATACACATATTTGAATTAGTTTTTCTTTTCTGTATAATAATAGGATTTTTGTAAATTCATCGTGAATGAAACTCGCCTCTTATACGGCACATTAAACAGCTGCGATATGTTCTAATGTGTATTTTGTATCTACCAGGACAATCAATCTGTGGACCGTGATACATTTTCCAGCTGGTCCAGAAGACCTGTCAAACTGCCAGACTATCTGAGGTGTGCGCAGGGAAATGTCTATGACTCGTACCATCTCCCCATTAATCACCAAAACCGTAAGCTTAAACAATATTAAATTCAGAATCACAAGTAACTTTTTAAAACAGCATTTGAGTGTGAAGTAAAATATTCAAGGTGTAATAACTCTGATGTTATATGCAGGTGTTTTTTGCAAACTTTACAAAGAAGAAGTGAAGGTGAGTACACCATATGACAAATCAAAATGGTGTTTGTTTATTTGGCCACAAGGATTTCACACAAAGATCTTAATTTGTTTTTGATGCTTTAAACATGTGTTTTTGTCTTGAATGTACCAGGACAAGCCTTCTATACATCAGCCCACATTTTCCTCCTGGTCTAGACAACAACCCAAAATAAGGAGAAGGGAGGGTGACACAGATGTATGTATATGCTTTTCATTCCATCTATAGTTTTTACCTACATTTAAATTTTAATGTGACCCTAACTCACACAGCTTCTGTATATCTCCTGTTAATCTTGAGGACTAACGGAATATAATCACACCCAAATATCCGTAGAGTCTTTAGTTTGATCACATTTATAAAAGACAGATACAGCTGTGCGATTATTTCCAAAAACATGTGATGCATGTGGGGGCGGAACTAAAGCACGTGCGCACACATTGCCAAGAAAACACAGACATCAGTTTCACTCACCGGGTGCGGCTCATGTCCGGCTTCTTTTAGCGCTGGGACTGCCGCTCCATCTATCAGTTTTTCCGTTTATATAACATGCATCACCAAAATGCAGCAAACTAACACCACAGCTCTCTCTCTCCTGCAAACAAGTGAAAGTGACTTGTGCGCATGCTCCTTCTCCCGCTCTCCATGGTTGACGCAGGCCTGCCACATGCTTTTCTGGGAGAATTGTCCAATAAGGGATAAGCAATCTTTAATGTTTGAAGAAAACTTTCCGAAACCTTTACAAACACTGGGGGAGTGTATCGAGCACAGAAATACTACGTCATACGTCCGACTCGTTTTTTGACAAGTTGACCGTGTTAAGCATGAGAAGACAACACGTTTAACAGTGTAAAGACGTCAGAATGCATGACACACCGTTGCACAAATCATGAAATCATGAACATTGTGTTTTATTGTCTGTTCCAGCCCAGCGACATCAGGTTTTCGAGATTTTCCCAACTGCCGGATATCCCAGTGATAGATGGTTCTGTTGTGAAGGTAAGAATATTTCATTTTTTCACTATAGTTTTAAATCCATTTGAACTCAAAGAAATGATAAACATTTGTAATATGCATTTTATCTTTGATCTATGCTTTTGGCTCTTCTAAGTATCTCTATTACTTTTTTAGGAGGACGTCTGTAAACTGTTAATTTTACTGCAAAATTTAAAAGAAACAGAGGCTAGAAGGAACATCCCTAAATCTCCGCACCACAGAGGTGAGCAAGATGACCCCATGTGCTATATTCTCAGTCAAGAATGTAAAATCTTAATGAACATTTGCTTGCATGTAAAGTAATACATAAACTCCTTCAGGAGAACTGTAGTAACATGAAATATTTCAATATGTTGTTTCGCAGATGCTCACGCCCTGCCAGAACAGGACAGTGAAAACAGATATAATGAATACGAGACATTTCGCAGAAGTGTGGCAGTGGTATGAACATATATTCTATGCATTAGTTTTTTCTACTCCTTTTTATTCTAACAAATCACCCCTCTTATCAGATGTGTTCAACCTTTTGTTGTTCCTATTTTCTTTTTGTACAGGGATGTTGGGATCTTTGGTGTGCTCAGAAATGTATTTCAACCCTCAAAGCTGCTCACAGAGAAGTAAGAGAACGCATTGTATTACTATTTTGAGAAGCTCAAACGAATACGAACATTTGTATTTAGCCTGTTTAGGGACATGAAGTGTCCGAGCTATTCTAACAACTTCTTTATTTCATTGTCAACAGCAGTCAAGCGATATAGATGCCCATTCAACATTCAATCTAGAGGACTTTAAAAAGCACTCGTTGCAGCGCAGATTTAATAGGATTTGGGGAGACCTCGACCACAGATTGCTCGATACTGATGAATGCTCATCAAGGTCATCATCGGAGACAACTAATGAAAACAAGATGCTGAGGAAACTTCAGCACTTTCAGACACACTTGCACTCCGCTTTGAAATCTTTCATTGAGCAACAAGAAACGTAAGACATTATTCATCATTGTACATTCAGAAAGGCTTTCATTTGTGAATATTATTTTTATATATATATATATATATATACTGTATATATATATATATATATATATATATATATATATAAGCATGCCTTTGTTTGAGGCTGATATTTCCAAACACGATTCTGACAGAATGATTTTCTTTAAACAGGGCTCATGCACTGGATGTGAAGCTCGACACTGAACTGTACGTAGACACATCACACAACATTAGTTTGCTTCTGTTTATACACATCTGTTCATACACAAAGTCCATTATTAATATCATCACTGTTGTACAACCTGATTGCAGAGAATACGAGAAGGTCGAGAAGACCTCAGAATCCTACAGACTGTGCAAGGAGCTTTGTCTTATGATCATGCTACATGAGTGGCAAGAAAGGTTCCGGATGGATCCAGAGGTATGTTTACACTTTTCTTTTTAACATGGGTATAAATAAAGTGTTTGTATATTATTTTGTGTAGTTTCTTTTTTAGGAAAGATTTCAAGTTGTTTTCACCTGTGTGTGTGTGTGTGTGTATAACAGGATCCGTTTAACTTTGAGGACCCACAACACCTGATACACTGGATAAGATATCTGGGATTGTCAGATCTTCTGGGGGAGTGTGATTTTCACGTCGGGCTGTAGGTGAAAAAGATCAAGACAGGAGGCAGTGAGAGGAAGTATTCTCAAGTGTTTTTGCAGATGAGTAAACTATGTATTGCAGCTGTTAATGCCGACATCGAATAGACGTTAGCCAGACGGACCATCAGGGAGCCATCAGGGAGTGTACTTTGTCTGGCAATTCGAGTGTTGCTAAGATGTTGTAACTGGTCACTATGCTTTTTGTCTAGTTGTTAAGTTTTTTTAGGATTTATAGGCTGGTTGCTAATGTATTGCTAAGGTAAGTCGGTTACTAGGGTAATATCTTTGCTATAGTGCTATATTTATGTTGTACTTTAGCTGGTCAATATACTTTAGCTGGTCAATATACTTTAGCTGGTCAATATACTTTAGCTGGTCAATATACTTTAGCTGGTCAATATACTTTAGCTGGTCAATATACTTTAGCTGGTCAATAGGATGATCTGGTTCCCTTTCTGTCAGCGGACTGTCCCTCTTCAGTGACTTCCCCTGGCGTCTCAGCAGTTCGGGAGGTGTTTTTCTCTCTAAAAGAGCAAATTTCTACAGCGCAGCATGTCTCGCTGTTCTCACGGGTGCAACACACTCATTGAGGAGGGGGAGGAACACGATGTCTGCTCGCGTGCTTGGGGGTCCAACACGCTGATGCAGCCGTTGTGGATAAATCCTGCCCGCACTCCGGAGGGTGACGTACTGGCTTCCGTCCCGGATGATTCCTTTGAGCCCCCTCCCCCGGGAGGTTGAGCTCGGGATGAAACGGACATCGAAAAGTCTGCCGTGCGCTCTCGGGCTGCCGCGAGCATTCAGAGGCGATGCACAGCACCGCCCACCCGGCGCTCGCGGCTAGACGATTGGTCATCGGGGCGGGGCGCGACTCTAAGCCCAGCCCCGGTGCCTTTTTTGTCCCCGAGGTGCATGAGGAGCTCGGTAAGATTGAGAACGCCCCCTTTTCGGCGCGTTTTCCGTCAGACTGACTCTGTCACTTTCGCTTCCCTCGATGGGGGGGCAGCTAGGGGCTACGTCGACGTACCCCGGGTGGCGCGTGACGTCGCGGTGCACTTGTGCTGCAGACGCCGGCCACCTGGGGGGGCCGACCTAGCCTCCCGTCCGCGGCTTGTGGGTTCTTGGCACCCCGGTGCCGGGAGCTTGCAGTGCCGCGGACCACGCTGCCCTCGCTCTTCACACCATGGCCATCCTGCGGGTCCATCAGTGAAAGAGTTACACGAGGGAAGACCGACCCAGGGGTAATGCAGGAACTCTGCGCCACCACCGACCTCGCCCTCCGGGGCGACGAAAGTGGTGGCGCGGGCCCTGGGTCGGACGATGTCCACGATGGTGGTCCAGGTGAGGCACCTCTGGCTCAACCTTGCCCAGATGCGGGATGCCGAGAAGGTCCGCTTTCTCGATGCTCCCATCTCGCAGGGTGGGCTGTTTGGTGAGCCCCGCCATGGGCCGGCCGCCTTCTGGCTGTCGAGGTCCCGTTCGGGGTCTGCTCCTAAACAGCCCCGGCCACCTTTGTCGTCGTCCCCGGTTCCGGCGCCCCCTCCTCAGGCGGCCCCCCGGAGGAAGACGTCAAGGGAAGGTCCGCCGTATCATCAGCAGTCGCCACGGAAGCACAAGCGCTCCTGATGGGGTGAACCCAAGGAGAACAAGATTGGGCCTGACCCCAGCCATTCTATCGCTGCCGGGTCGGACTGGGATGGTTCCTGCCCCATCCCAACATCTGCTGGGCCCCTTCGGGGGCCTGGTGCCCACATGTTCACAAGAGCTTTTCGTTCCCCCTGGGTCTTTCTCACAGCCGCTCTCACCCTCTGCGGACGGTGTTCGGCAACTCGACATTGCGTCACGGTGACACGCAGTGCAGAGTATAAACAGCCAGCCCTCAGCACTCTCACCTCAACGGTGCGTTGAGCTGCGCCATCACCAGGCAGGAAACACAGCGGAGCTGGTCCCTTCCCGTGGGGGTCTCCCCCGGCGGGGGACCGGCGCTGCTGGCTTTCGAACCACCCCATCGCGGGATGATGAAGCAGATCGTATCTCTAGTCCCCCTGTTCGGTCTTTGGGTGCTTGGGTAGCACTTTCCAAGCCGTCACGGTAGCTACAGAATACGGTCCGTCTCGGCTATGCGCCTCCGCCCAGGTTTCGGGGCATCCTCTTCACCTCAGCAGAGGCAGAGATGCTCCTGTACTACGGGCCGAGATTGCCCGTCCCCCAGGCCGAGATGTCCAGCGGGTTTTACTGCCCGTACTTCGTCGTCCCCAAGAGAGGCGGAGGGTTGCGCCCTATTCTTGATCTGCGTACCCTGAACAAGCACCTGCAGAAGCTGCCGTTCAGGATGCTCACGCAGAGGCGCATCTTGACGTCTGGCAGACGTCAGGATTGGTTCGTAGCCATCGACCTGAAGGGCGCATACTTTCATGTCTCGATTCTCCCTCGTCATCGGCCGTTCCTACGGTTCGCTTTCGAGGGACGGGTATATCAGTACAGGGTCCTCCCATTCGGTCCCTGTCTCCACGGGCCTTTACGAAAGTCGTGGAAGCCGCCCTCGCTCCCCTCAGGGATAGCGGTGTGCAGGTACTCAAATTTCTCGACGACTGGCTTGGCACACTCGCGAGATCTGTTGTGTACACACAGGGACTTGGTGCTCCGGCACCTCGACCGATTGGGGTTGTGGGTCAACCGAGAGAAGAGCCAGCTCTCCGCGGCAGAGCTCCCTTTTTTCTCGGTATGGAACTTGACTCTGTCTCCATGACGGCACGACTCACCCTAGAGCGCGCACAGTCAGTGCTGAACTGTTTGAGCCTTCTCAGACAGCAACCAGCGGTCCCCCTGAAATTATTTCAGAGGCTCCTGGGGCACATGGCATCCTCGGCGGGGGTGGTCCCCCTCGGGTTGATGCACATGAGACCGCTCCAGCACTGGCTACAGAGACGAGTTCCCTGGAGAGCGTGGCACACAGGCAGCAGGCGTATCGTCATCACGCCTCTCTGCCGTCGCATCCGAAACCCCTGGTCTTCAATGACCTTTTTTACGGGCCAGAGTCCCTCTCGGGCAGGTCTCGAGGCGAGTCATGGTGTCAACAGACGCCTCCTCGCAGGGTTGGGGTGCGGTGTGCAACGGGCACGCAGTAACGGGTCGGTGGACGGGCCCCCGCCTGCGCTGGCATTCAATTGCCAAGAGTTGTTAGCTGTTCTACTTGCGCCCCTGGTGCAGGGCCAGCAGTTGCTGGTCAGGTCGGACAGTTCTACTGCCGTAGCGTTCGCTCACGGCAGTTTACGCAACTCGCCCGACGCCTCCTCCTGTGGAGTCAACAGGTGACGAAGTCCCTGCGTGCCACACACATCCCGGGCGACCTGAACCAGACAGCCGATGTGCTCTCTCGTCAGTCGACGCCTCGGAGAGTGTGGCGACTCCACCCCCGCGCAGTTCAGCTCATTTGGGTGCAGTTCGGGCAGGCGCAGGTTGACCTGTTTGCCTCCCTGGACACCACCCATTGCCTGCTTTGGTACTCCCTGACTGAGGGCCTCCTCGGCACGGATACCCTAGCGCACAGCTGGCCGCGGAACAAGCGGAAGTACGCCTTCCCCCCAGTGAGCCTCATTGCACAGGTCCTGTGCAAGGTCAGGGAAGAGGAGCATCAAGTCTGAGTAGTTGCGCCTTACTGGCCCAACCGGACTTGGTTCTCGGAGCTAATGCTCTTGACGACAACTCCCCCCTGGCCGATTCCTCTGACTTTGCAGGGGAAGGGCACGTTGTGGCATCCAAGACCAGACCTCTGGGACCTCCATGTCTGGCTACTGGATGGGACGAGGAGACCCTGAGTGGTCTACCCCCTGCGTGGTAGAGACCATTACACAGGCAAGGGCCCCGGCCACGAGGCGGCTATACGCCTTTAAGTGGCGCCTCTTCTCGTCCTGGTGTTCTTCTCGCGGAGAAGACCCACGGAAATGCTCGATCGGGTACGTGCTGTCCTTACTACAGAAGAGGCTGGAGAGGAAACTCTCCCCGTCCACACTGAAAGTGTATGTAGCCGCAATTGTCGCTTATCACTATCCAGTTGCTGGCAAGCCCCTGGGGCAGCATGACCTGGTCATTAGGTTCCTGAGGGGCGCGAGAAGGCTGAATCCGGCCCGTCCGCGCTCCGTTCCCTCTTGGGACCTCAATGTGGTCCTGGCGGGCCTTCATAGGCCCCCCTTCGAGCCCCTAGGAGGCCGCTCTTCCTCACCTCTCGATGAAGACGGTCCTCCTGCTGGCGCTCGCTTCCATCAAGAGGGTAGGGGACCTACAAGCATTTTCCGTATCCCCGGAATGCCTTAAATTTGGGCCCGGTAATTCTCACGTGATCCTGAGACCCCTGCCTGGCTACGTGCCCAAAGTTCCCACCACTCCCTTTCGGGACCAGGTGGTGAACTTGCAGGCGCTCCCCGCTGGGGAGGAAGACCCAACCCTTTCCGTGTTGTGTCCGGTACGCGCGTTGCGCCTCTACCTAAACCGCACGCAGAGCTTCAGAGCTCTGAGCAGCTTTTTATCTGTTTCGGAGGTCAGCATAAGGAGGGCTGTCTCCAAACAGAGGTTGGCGCACTGGATCGTGGACACCGTCACGACGGCATACCGATCACAGGACTGCCCGTGCCCACTGGCAGTGAGGGCACACTCCACTCGGGGTGTGGTCTCCTCATGGGCACTGGCTCAGGGCGCCTCTCTGGCAGATATTGTAGAGCTGCGGGTTGGGCTACGCCTTCGCGAGGTTCTATAACCTCCGTGTAGAACCGGTGTCAGCCCGAGTCTTGCATGTTGCCAGCACGTGAGACCGGGGGCCGGTAGGGTGTACGACTGCGACAGCGCCTTCCCCCCCTTTCCGGGCGGGTCAGTGCGCTAATTCAGCCTCACTTCTTTCCCCCTCGGGCGAAGAACAGGCATTCCATCCATCACTAAGCACTCCATGGCGGCGGACTATGCGGAGCAGCCCTGCCTCCTATGGCCGGATAGAAAAAACAGACCGACAGAAAGGGAACGTCTCGGTTACGTATGTAACCTCTGTTCCCTGATGGAGGGAACGAGACGTTGTGTCCCTCATGCCACAACACTTGCCGCCCGCTGCAGCAGTCAAGAGATGCTCTCAGGCTCCTCAGCACAAGAGGTGAATGAATGCAGCACGCCGTCTCCCTTTTATACCCGGATATCCGGGGGCGGAGTCCGGCATGCAAATTTCATTCGCCAATTTCATTGGCCTTTTCAAAATAGTCAGAAGATGATAGGTTCTCAAGTCAAACCCCATCTGTCAGTCTCGACACAACGTCTCGTTCCCTCCATCAGGGAACGGAGGTTACATACGTAACCGAGACGTTTTTAGGCATTGTTTGGCTCTAAGCTGTGAGCTTGGTGATGCTGTTGCTGGTCACTAGGGTGTTTTTTTTGGTTGATATTATGCTTTAGCTGGTTACTATGAGTTGTTGTATCAGTTTGCTAGGGTTTTTAAGTTGTTTACTAAGTAGTGATGTAACGATTCTCTGTTAGCTGGTTGAAAATCAATTTAAATATGTCAGCTTATCAGCTTATGCCAGAAAACGTGGATATGCTGTTAAAGTTTAAATAAGTCATTTAGTTAAACATCAGGCGCATCTTTTTAATACAACGCGAGCGGCGCAGTTTTAAAGTCAGAATCATCATCTTTATATAGTGCGATCTGCCCAGTTTAAACACCAGGCGCGACTTTTTAATACAACGCGAGCGGCGCAGTTTTAAAGTCAGAATCATCATCTTTATATAGTGCGATCTGTCCAGTTTAAACACCAGGCGCGACTTTTTAATACAACGCGAGCGGCGCAGTTTTAAAGTCAGAATCATCATCTTTATATAGTGCGATCTGCCCAGTTTAAACACCAGGCGCGACTTTTTAATACAACGCGAGCGGCGCAGTTTTAAAGTCAGAATCATCATCTTTATATAGTGCGATCTGCCCAGTTTAAACACCAGGCGCGTCTTTTTAATACAACGTGAGCGGCGCAGTTTTAAAGTCAGAATCATCATCTTTATATAGTGCGATCTGCCCAGTTTAAACACCAGGCGCGACTTTTTAATACAACGCGAGCGGCGCAGTTTTAAAGTCAGAATCATCATCTTTATATAGTGCGATCTGTCCAGTTTAAACACCAGGCGCGTCTTTTTAATACAACGCGAGCGGCGCAGTTTTAAAGTCAGAATCATCATCTTTATATAGTGCGATCTGCCCAGTTTAAACACCAGGCGCGACTTTTTAATACAACGCGAGCGGCGCAGTTTTAAAGTCAGAATCATCATCTTTATATAGTGCGATCTGCCCAGTTTAAACACCAGGCGCGTCTTTTTAATACAACGCGAGCGGCGCAGTTTTAAAGTCAGAATCATCATCTTTATATAGTGCGATCTGCCCAGTTTAAACACCAGGCGCGACTTTTTAATACAACGCGAGCGGCGCAGTTTTAAAGTCAGAATCATCATCTTTATATAGTGCGATCTGCCCAGTTTAAACACCAGGCGCGACTTTTTAATACAACGCGAGCGGCGCAGTTTTAAAGTCAGAATCATCATCTTTATATAGTGCGATCTGCCCAGTTTAAACACCAGGCGCGTCTTTTTAATACAACGTGAGCGGCGCAGTTTTAAAGTCAGAATCATCATCTTTATATAGTGCGATCTGCCCAGTTTAAACACCAGGCGCGTCTTTTTAATACAACGCGAGCGGCGCAGTTTTAAAGTCAGAATCATCATCTTTATATAGTGCGATCTGCCCAGTTTAAACACCAGGCGCGACTTTTTAATACAACGCGAGCGGCGCAGTTTTAAAGTCAGAATCATCATCTTTATATAGTGCGATCTGCCCAGTTTAAACACCAGGCGCGTCTTCTTAATACAACGCGAGCGGCGCAGTTTTAAAGTCAGAATCATCATCTTTATATAGTGCGATCTGCCCAGTTTAAACACCAGGCGCGACTTTTTAATACAACGCGAGCGGCGCAGTTTTAAAGTCAGAATCATCATCTTTATATAGTGCGATCTGCCCAGTTTAAACACCAGGCGCGACTTTTTAATACAACGCGAGCGGCGCAGTTTTAAAGTCAGAATCATCATCTTTATATAGTGCGATCTGCCCAGTTTAAACACCAGGCGCGACTTTTTAATACAACGCGAGCGGCGCAGTTTTAAAGTCAGAATCATCATCTTTATATAGTGCGATCTGCCCAGTTTAAACACCAGGCGCGTCTTTTTAATACAACGCGAGCGGCGCAGTTTTAAAGTCAGAATCATCATCTTTATATAGTGCGATCTGCCCAGTTTAAACACCAGGCGCGACTTTTTAATACAACGCGAGCGGCGCAGTTTTAAAGTCAGAATCATCATCTTTATATAGTGCGATCTGTCCAGTTTAAACACCAGGCGCGTCTTTTTAATACAACGCGAGCGGCGCAGTTTTAAAGTCAGAATCATCATCTTTATATAGTGCGATCTGCCCAGTTTAAACACCAGGCGCGACTTTTTAATACAACGCGAGCGGCGCAGTTTTAAAGTCAGAATCATCATCTTTATATAGTGCGATCTGTCCAGTTTAAACACCAGGCGCGTCTTTTTAATACAACGCGAGCGGCGCAGTTTTAAAGTCAGAATCATCATCTTTATATAGTGCGATCTGCCCAGTTTAAACACCAGGCGCGACTTTTTAATACAACGCGAGCGGCGCAGTTTTAAAGTCAGAATCATCATCTTTATATAGTGCGATCTGCCCAGTTTAAACACCAGGCGCGACTTTTTAATACAACGCGAGCGGCGCAGTTTTAAAGTCAGAATCATCATCTTTATATAGTGCGATCTGCCCAGTTTAAACACCAGGCGCGTCTTTTTAATACAACGTGAGCGGCGCAGTTTTAAAGTCAGAATCATCATCTTTATATAGTGCGATCTGCCCAGTTTAAACACCAGGCGCGTCTTTTTAATACAACGCGAGCGGCGCAGTTTTAAAGTCAGAATCATCATCTTTATATAGTGCGATCTGCCCAGTTTAAACACCAGGCGCGTCTTTTTAATACAACGCGAGCGGCGCAGTTTTAAAGTCAGAATCATCATCTTTATATAGTGCGATCTGCCCAGTTTAAACACCAGGCGCGTCTTTTTAATACAACGCGAGCGGCGCAGTTTTAAAGTCAGAATCATCATCTTTATATAGTGCGATCTGTCCAGTTTAAACACCAGGCGCGTCTTTTTAATACAACGCGAGCGGCGCAGTTTTAAAGTCAGAATCATCATCTTTATATAGTGCGATCTGCCCAGTTTAAACACCAGGCGCGTCTTTTTAATACAACGCGAGCGGCGCAGTTTTAAAGTCAGAATCATCATCTTTATATAGTGCGATCTGCCCAGTTTAAACACCAGGCGCGACTTTTTAATACAACGCGAGCGGCGCAGTTTTAAAGTCAGAATCATCATCTTTATATAGTGCGATCTGCCCAGTTTAAACACCAGGCGCGTCTTCTTAATACAACGCGAGCGGCGCAGTTTTAAAGTCAGAATCATCATCTTTATATAGTGCGATCTGCCCAGTTTAAACACCAGGCGCGACTTTTTAATACAACGCGAGCGGCGCAGTTTTAAAGTCAGAATCATCATCTTTATATAGTGCGATCTGCCCAGTTTAAACACCAGGCGCGACTTTTTAATACAACGCGAGCGGCGCAGTTTTAAAGTCAGAATCATCATCTTTATATAGTGCGATCTGCCCAGTTTAAACACCAGGCGCGACTTTTTAATACAACGCGAGCGGCGCAGTTTTAAAGTCAGAATCATCATCTTTATATAGTGCGATCTGCCCAGTTTAAACACCAGGTGCGACTTTTTAATACAACGCGAGCGGCGCAGTTTTAAAGTCAGAATCATCATCTTTATATAGTGCGATCTGCCCAGTTTAAACACCAGGCGCGACTTTTTAATACAACGCGAGCGGCGCAGTTTTAAAGTCAGAATCATCATCTTTATATAGTGCGATCTGCCCAGTTTAAACACCAGGCGCGACTTTTTAATACAACGCGAGCGGCGCAGTTTTAAAGTCAGAATCATCATCTTTATATAGTGCGATCTGCCCAGTTTAAACACCAGGCGCGACTTTTTAATACAACGCGAGCGGCGCAGTTTTAAAGTCAGAATCATCATCTTTATATAGTGCGATCTGCCCAGTTTAAACACCAGGCGCGACTTTTTAATACAACGCGAGCGGCGCAGTTTTAAAGTCAGAATCATCATCTTTATATGGTGCGATCTGTCCAGTTTAAACACCAGGCGCGACTTTTTAATACAACGCGAGCGGCGCAGTTTTAAAGTCAGAATCATCATCTTTATATAGTGCGATCTGCCCAGTTTAAACACCAGGCGCGACTTTTTAATACAACGCGAGCGGCGCAGTTTTAAAGTCAGAATCATCATCTTTATATAGTGCGATATATACAGTGCATCCGGAAAGTATTCACAGCACTTCACTTTTTCAACATTTTGTCATGTTAGAGCCTTATTCCAAATTGGAAATCTTTGCAAATTAATGAACGAATAAAGCACATGTACATAAGTATTCACAGCATTTGCTCAATACTTTGTTGAAGCACCTTTGACACCAATTACAGACTCAAGTCTTTTTTAGTATGATGCTACAAGCTTGTCACACGTATTTTTGGGCAGTTTCTTACTTTGCAAGATCTCTCAAGCTCTATCGGGTTGAATGGGGAGCCTCGGTGGACAGCCATTTTCAGATCTCTCCAGAGATGTTCAATCAGGTTCAAGTCTGGGCTCTGGCTGGGCCACTCAAGGACATTCACAGTGTTGTCCAGTAGCCACTCCTTTGTTGTGTGCATCTCTAGACAAAACAATGGCAATGATCTTTTTTAAGATATGTCAGTGTAAGTTGATTTCGATCGAGACACCTTTAACATTTAAGTTAGTCTGGGACTAGACTTAGAGAGAGAACTATGTACCTGAAGTTCAGCTGTGTTGTTTGTTCGCTGCATTTGGGTGATGAAAGTTATATACACGGTGGATATAACGCAGGATTTGGAGATTGTTTGAAAATGATCCCACCGCTAAAAGACTCGGGGCATGAACCGAACGCGCGAAGTGAAACTGTTTTCTTAGCAATTTGCATGTTTCCGGAAATAATCGGACAGTTGTATCCGTCTTTTATAAATGTGATCAAACTACAGTAATTACTCAACAGATATTTGAAGGGTGCAATACTATTATGTAAGTACACAAATTAACATGAGATGTACAGAAACTGAGTTATGGCCGGCTGGCCGCTTTAAGCCCTGTCCAAGAAACCGCCCCATAATACTTTGAGTAGAATTCTCTCAGAAGATTTGTAACTTTTTATTGAAGTTGCAGCTTAAATGATCCAACCGACTTTTAATACTAAAGACCCCAGATAAAGACAATTTAATACAATTTCAGAAAATAAAGCAATTTTAGTTTCAGAAAAGGAACAGACAAGAACACAGTTAAAGAACTATTGTATTCATAGGCATGTAATCTTAACACTTTTGTAAGATGAGTACTAAAAAGAAAAAGGTCAATTGAGTGACATTTGTTTAGTTATATTTATTATTTCTACCACTTTTCAGTCACAGGGTTCAATGTAGTAGTTGTTTAGGTCAGGGCTACCCAAACCTTTCAGCCCACGACCCCCAAAATAACAGTGCCAGTGACTCGAGACCCCCACTATCCTCGGAGCGGAGGTAGCTAAAGTAGAGGTCTTCTCGGGTCTAAAGATCTTTACCCGACCTGAAATGACCCGAATCACTTTTACCCAAACCCGACATGCCAATTTTTTATTCATTTTTTAAAGCCCCGAACCCGAGACAGACCCGATAACGTCCGACCCGACCCATCGTATATTTTTTTCAAACCCGACTAGACCTAAATGTAAACGTTATTAATGAAAATGAAATTGATATGGCAATGAAAACGTTGATCCTCTTGTTTTGCTCTGGCATATTGCGCAAACTCAGGCTAAATAGCCTACGCAAAACAGTATAAAGACACAGCTTAATTCAGTTTCCTGCACATTAATCCCCTGCACCGATCTTTTTTTTTCGCAAGAGGAAAGTTGGTAACTACACGCACACACACGAGCGACGCAACAACGTTATTGTACAGGATAGTTCTAGTATTCCTCGGGTCAATTCAGCAAAAAACATTTTTACTTTATATTACCCGAGACCCGAAGAACCTAATAATATACCCGACCCGTGTCCGAAGCTCCCGTGAATCTTTTAGACCCGAACCCGCTCGGGTCTCGGAGCGGACCTCGGGTTTTCGGATCTAAGTGGACCCGTGAAGACTTCTAAGCTAAAGTATACAAACGTTGCGCGCAACTGCGCCTATGCACTTGTTAGGTGCATCCAAACATAATGACAACACAAAAGAACACAGTAATATTATTTTATATGAATTTACTCATCAATTTAAGCTGATTTGAGTGCTGAGGGATGTCCTTTTTATGCAACGTAAGCATCTTTTTGGACCAGAGGTCGATGGCCTTTCTGACTGCGGCGCCCTCTTCCGCTGGCCTCCCTGCGTTGTCTTTGATCGATATTAACCAACGTTTCATTTCGACAAATAAAAATATCTTAAACTTGAAGCCTGAAAAATCTGCGTGCCAATCTGTAATGTTTAACGTGGTCCACCTAACCACATGCGGATGCTAATGTCGTTAATGTGAGGTAATCACCTCAGGGGTCACGACTCACGATCGAGGGGAATGAAATTTGGAAGGCTGATGGATTTTTACTTGCATGGTTTTATTTTTGACTTAACTAATATTTTTATATTTTGTTACACTTATTGATATAATACACTATTTCTTATTAAAAATACTTCGGGGAATCTTCTTGCGCTTTACAGCTTTAACAAATTCGAAGAGCTTTAAGCAGCCTTACGAGTTCAGAAATATTTGAGAATGCACTTTATTGCACGCAACTCCTTCCATGCTCACTCTGAACCCATCGGGAGGGAGACAGAGAATGCACTGATTCATAAAGGTACTTATATTGTTTAGGCCCTACCTGTGTTTATGAAGAAAAGATGTCGCAGATGTAACCTTTTATGACTTCTGCTGCCCGCACGCAGGTCAAAATTTCAATGCATGGAACCTTCATTGAGTCTGTATGTCCGTGCACTTGCACATTTGTAAGTGAAATTTGCTTGTAATATTTCTGTACTCATGCTTTGCATTTTAACAAAAAGTTGTCTGTGAGTAAACA
Source organism: Barbatula barbatula (assembly GCF_947034865.1). Classification (NCBI taxonomy): domain Eukaryota; kingdom Metazoa; phylum Chordata; class Actinopteri; order Cypriniformes; family Nemacheilidae; genus Barbatula; species Barbatula barbatula. The sequence continues at coordinate 1,696,798 of NC_136775.1, forward strand.
TTATTTAGCGGACCCCCTGCAGTTCCACTGCAGACTCGAGGACCCCTGGTTGAAGACCCATGAAATAGACAATATAACTCGGGTCCCCACAGAGATTTAAGCAGGTATCTACATAGATCAAACTGATACAACATCCATCCGGATATAACAATACTTGTTCTTTAAATCTAAAGAATAAACCATACCCTAATAACCCTTTCTTATACTCTTTTGGATAGTGTGATGACCGAAGTGGCAATGATGTCTCTGCTAAAACAACCTCCCATAAGCCCCTACGTGATACAGATGTTGGAGTGGTTTCACGAGCGGTCTGACACAGGTATCGTTATGGAGGATCCTGGTCCCTGCACGGAAAATAATGAATCTTCATCCACTGGGCGAATAGATAGCACACGTCATTATGCGTCAGGCAGAAGAAGCAGCACAACACTGCATTGCCCACGCCGTCTTTCACTACAACATCAGACAACATCCTGATCAACACAAGCTCTTTGGACATCAAGCTGATTGACTTCGGCTATTCTTTGCCATACACTGGCAGAAAATGCTATGGACGTGCTAGTGAGTTGGCATTTTATGTTCTTGTAGCGCAGTCTGGAAAGGCATTCATTAGGTGTGGGAATCGTTTGGTCCATCACGATTCGATTCTTGACGTATTAATTAGCATACAGAAAAAGTCATTACGTCGTATTTGCGCTCAGACTAGTGTAGGCACTTTCGCTTCTAGACTTTGAACTGTCACATATTGTATTTTAATACAACTGAGTGCCCAACTGGACCCTGGGTCACAAAACCAGTCTAAAGTAGCACCGGAACATATTTTGTAAAAAAACTAAATTATACATTGTATGGGTCAAAATTATCAATTTTCTATAAAGTAAAGATCGTGTTCCATGAAGATATTTTGTGAAATTCTACACTAAATATATAAAAACTTTATGTACTGTATATATACAGGGAATAATGGTAGAATGAAGTTCGTAATCTTTATTATTTATATATCCTTAACTCTGTGCCATCTTTAAAACCTTGGATCTCTCTTTAGCTTTTCCTCCAGTGCTACTAACATCCCTCAGGTGTGTGATAGAATGTGTGGCTGCATCACAGAACAACGGTAATTCGCTCTCTCAGACACCAGACTTGCTTTATTTACTTTTTACAGTACACAGTACACGTTAATTGATTTCTTCACGTTAATTGATTTTGCTTTATTAAATAATTTCTTATTTACCGAATAACAGCGAGACCGAATGCAACGCTGTGATCATCGGAGACTCGATCGTCCGGAACATACGCGCTACATCTACTAAAGGTAAGGTGCGCACTCACTGTTTTCCCGGCGCTCGTGTTCTTGATGTGTCTGCGCAGGTACCTGCGATCCTGAAGGACAACGCTAACGTCGAAGCTGTCGTGCTGCACGCGGGAGTGAACGACGTCAGAATGCGGCAGTCAGATATCCTGAAGAGGGACTTCAGGAGTCTGATAGAGACGGTACGCAACGCATCGCCCACAGCGAGGATTATCGTATCAGGACCGCTGCCTACCTACCGACGAGGGAATGATAAGTTCAGTAGTTCACTTTTTTCGCTTAACCAATGGTTGATGTCATGGTGTATTGAACAGAAGCTGCTCTTTGTAAATAATTTTGATCTGTTCTGGGAGCGACCTAGGCTCTTCCGCCCCGACGGCCTGCACCCCAGCAGCATCGGAGCGGCTCTCCTGTCCGACAACATCTCGAAGGCGCTACACACCTGTTGACTATGTCTCCCACAGGTAAGTCCCCCTCAGGTGAGTCAAAACTTTAACCATAGTATGCGCGCCTCAACTGCTATAAATGTTACTGCTTCCAAATATATAGAGACTATATGTGTCCCCCGAATAATACCACAAAGTAAAAATTCTGGCAAAAGTCAGAGAAAAAATCTGATCGTGATTAAACCTGAAGACAATGTAATAAACAACCAAAACCAATTTATAAAGTTCGGCCTACTTAATATTAGATCACTAAATTCAAAGGCAGTAATTGTAAATGAAATGATCACGGACAACAGTTTTGATATACTCTTTGATATACTTACCTAGTTTTTCTGACATGTCACGCAGGACCCAAGCATCTTGACAAGTCTTCACGACCACATCGAATGCCCATCCCGACAAGATCCTGCAACCAGACACAACTAACAAAAGCCTGGTCAAGGTTACCCTGAATTCAACTACACCAAATATCACTGCGCTATCTTAAACACATGGATGGACCACCCTGGTCCTCCCCATCCTTATGCAATGAACATGTGGTGGAGACTGACGAATCACACGGCAAGGATTTGCAACCCAAGGAACTGCAATATATCTGTCTACACAGAAATATCTTCTCTAGGAGCAGGAAGCTTCGGATGGGTCTTCTTGGCATCCCGAAATCAGATGACCAAAAGGTAGCGCCTGTTTACTCATTTAACGCCTTTAGGTACCTAGAGATTCGTGTTTATGTCTTGTTAAAAAATGCATGCGTACACTGTACATTGTCACACATTAATTTTTATAATCGTTGTGTTTTTTCATTTACCGGTCGCTGTCAAATACTTGAACAAGATTCAAAACGACGCTACCGATGCTAATGTAAGTCAGTCAATCGTAATGAGTTTATATGTAGTTATTTAATGGCCTATGATACGATATACAGTCGATCTGAACCTGCAGTTAACATGAAGTAGTCAATATAGTTTGAGTTCCCAAGGACATTTTAGCATGTCTGTATCTATACTGATAGAATTGATTTAACGTCCATCGGAATAATTATAACAATATATGCTCTTTAAACTAAAGAGTAAACCATAGGCAAGTAACCATTTCCTATACTCTTTTCTCTAGGCGGACTATATGACCGAAGTTAAAATTATGTGTCGGCTACGAAAACCTCCAATAAGCCCCTACGTCATCCAAATGCTGGAGTGGTTTGACTTCCCGGACCACATAAAAACTATCATGGAGTACCCTGGTCCCTGCATGGAACTGCAGAAAATAATCTGCAATAAGTGTCTCATTAACTTAGCAGATATTAGTAGTCTTTATGGTTAAACTGGTTTCAAGGCAGACTGCCGGTGTTACAGCCATTTTAGGAATGCTTTGAATTGGTCTTAGTTACTTAGGAGTCATCTTCACTTCTCTTAACGTCTGACAGGTTTAGGAGCTAGGTATAGAGCTTAAATGCTTTGTGAAATACTCTTAGCACGAAATTTTAGGACAGACACCCATTTTTTTAAGAGTTTCTCCTAAAGCAGCAAGTTATGAGCTACTTTTAGCCTTAAGATGTTTTGTGAATACGGGCCCTGATCTATAAGGTATTTTAGGCTTTTTAGATTAGATTAGATTAAACTTTATTGTCATTACACATATACAAGTACAGTGTAACGAAATGTAGTTAGGTCTAACCAGAAGTGCAGTTAGCAAGTGCAGGATATACAGTTAGAATAAATACAGAATACAATATGAAAAATATAATACAGTGGGCATGGACTATAAAAATATTTTGCAGTAGGTGTGTTCTATGAAAATATGACAGTAACTATGAACAATATATACAGATTACAGACTATATACTATGAACATTAATGTACAGGTGGATATGAACAGATAATAATTTAGACTAAAATAGTGCAAGTGACTTAGGTATGCATAAATTATTGACATTAGCTATTAAAGTTGCAGTGCAATAGGTGAGTTAATGCAGTTGTAGAAGTTGATGCAGTTATTAGAGTTACGGTGCAGTATACGAATTAATGTAGTTAATAGGTTGCAGTCCAGAAGATGAGTTAATGCAGTTAATAAGGTTACAGAGCCTTGTTACAGAGGTTATTTTAGGCTTACGGCAGGCTTTGGGGTTCTCATATTTATATTAGAGCCTAATATTTTTGTTTGTTTGCGTGTTGTATTTTAGCTATGTGTGAGCCACATAAAATGAAATAATATAATTAATAGTTAATATATAACAACATTAATAAAGATTGCTTATGAGAAAAAGAAGGTTTCCGAATATTCTTTTCTTATTTCAAAGTCGTGTTGTAAAAAGATTTATAGGCCTACCTCCTAACTTTGTTAAAAGATAGGATGGGATATCAAACCAAATAGAGTGTTTATTTTAATTAAACGATTAAAGATGACATTTAAGTTTAATAACGCCGATCATATCACAATCTACAGCATTTAGCTAACATTCTTCATTGTCTTTTATTTTTTTACATTTATTTTATTAATTGCTTTAATCTAGTTGAATTTGGCAATGGAAAACCCGGCTAAATTAACATAGAAATTCTAAATTTTGTGTTATGTTCTTCAACATTGAAATGTCCCTCTGCAACCATAGATGTGTACCAGGACTCCCTCAATTGCTCACTCAGGTAAGGCGGTGAGGCCTTACCTGGCATTGGCTGCGCGCTTTTGTCGCAATTGGATGCTCCTGCAGAGGTCAGGTACGGATGACCTTAGGTGGATCTCTCCACTCGATGTTTCAGAGAACCGTGTTCACGAGAGAAACCTATTGCTATGTCTATGCTCATTCTCAGTATGTTTCTGACACACTTTTAATTATTAACTAGATGAGATTAAAGTTTGTGAACAAACTTTATGTTGGCTTGAGAAAGTCTGGTGTAAAAGTTTGAATTGTGAGATAGAAAGGAAAAAGAGGTTAGTGTTATAGATAAAAAGATAAATAGATAATTAGAAAAAAAGATAAGTAGGCAAGTAGACAGACAGACAGATTTGCATTTAGTCATTCAGCAGACACGATTATCCAAAGCGACTTTTCTTTTCAAAGAGACAAAATGATTATTATATTATTAAAGAAAAGCGCTAGAGAGGAAAAGAGGTTAATAAAGAGATAAAGGATAAATAGTAGTAAGATAGGTAGGTAGAGAATAATGCAGAGATTTATAGAGAGTGAGTGTATGTTCATGTTTAAAAGATAAGAATTGTAAAGAAAGAGAGAATAAATGTAAAGAAAGAAAGAATAAATGTAAAGAAAGAAAGATGGATGGATAGATAGAGATAGAGATTAGTGCATTCAGCAGACACGTTTATCCAAAGTGACTATTCATTTTTTTTCAAAGACACACAATTATTATGATATTTTTAAAGAAAAGAGCTAGAGAGGAAAAGAGGTTAATAAAGAGATAAAGAGATAAAAAGATAATAAGATATGTAGGTAGAGAATACTGCAGAGATTTATAGAGAGTGAGAGTATGTTCATGTTTAAAAGATAAGACTTGTAAAGAAAGAAAGAATAAATGAAAAGAAAGAAAGAAAGATGGATGGATGGATAAATAGATAGAGATTAATGCATTCAGCAGACACGTTTATCCAAAGCAACTATTCATTTTTTTTCAAAGAGACAAAATTATTATGATATTTTTAAAGAAAAGAGCTAGAGAGGAAAAGAGGTTAATAAAAAGATAATAAGATAATTAAAAGACAGACAGACAGACAGATGAGTAGATAAATAGAGTATGTTTAAAAGTTAATAATTGTAAAGAAAGAAAGAATAAATGTAAAGAAAGAAAGATGGATGGATGGATAAATAGAGATTAGTGCATTCAGCAGACACGTTTATCCAAAGCGACTATTCATTTTTTTTCAAAGAGACAAAATTATTATATTTTTAAAGAAAAGAGCTAGAAAGGAAAAGAGGTTAATAAAGAGATAAAAAAATAAAGAGATAAAGAGATCAAAAAGATAAAGAGATAAAAAATAAAGAGATAAATAGTAGTAAGATATGTAGGTAGAGATGAATGCAGAGATTTATAGAGAGTGAGTGAATGTTTATGTTTAAAAGTTGTCAGTTGACATTTGGAACATAAACATCTTCCCTGAAGATTCCTTCAATGTAAGTCAATGGGACTTTTTTGAGAGTTTGATCGGCATTTTTAGGAGAATATAGCAACTCGAGTGAGACCAGACTGAAGATGTGTGGGAAGTTTAGTGGCTGTAGCTTAAAAGCTCTAGGAGGAGTAGCAGGCAGAAAATTTGGGGCGGAATAATAATAATAATAATAAGTTTATTTAGCATATCAGTAGGCCTATATTGGCTCTCTCAAGCCAACATAATAAACAGCAGCATAGTACATACGGCACATAACAAACTGTTCGAAACATTATTATAAAAAAATACGATGACAGACAAATTACGAGAACATAATGATAAATTGTTTGAGGCTCATTCTGCATTTATCATGTATTTTAGACTCATTGTGCATTTATCTTGTATTTTAGACTCATTGTGCATTTTACAGATTTGTTGAGGTGTTTTCAATAGTCTGACTTTGCAAAAATGCCAAATATGTATATAATCTGTATAATATAATATGTATTAGCAGATTTGAACAGAAGTGAAGAGTAAACGGGCCCATAAACATTCTGAATATAGTAAACATTGTGTGTGCATGCCAGTATTCACCTCTTTATATCTGTATTCTGCATTTATGTTTTTGCCAAATCCTAAAAAACAATCTCGGTTGCAGTTACAACAAATTTGTAAATGTGCCAAATCATGTTTTCTTTAAATCTTTGAATCTTACGTCTTTAAATCATTTCTATGTGTATTATGGTCATTTCAGTCCAGTGTCTGTTGACATACAGTCATCCAGCAGCAATGTGAAGGAAATTAAATCATCGTGTTTTGCAGAGAATAGCGTTCTGGTCCCACAACCACCATCTGAGGTTTGCCCCGAGATGGATGTAGCGGTCCAAGAATCAGCTCAGTCTCGCAGGCGTGCATTCTGCAGACAGTTTAAATTAAAGGAGCAGGTAAGAACATCACATGAGTGTTATCATACATACATATTTTGATATGTCATGTATAAAAGTAGGATGCTTTCGTAAATTCGAAGTGAAGGGAAACTCACCTCTTTTACACATGACACTGCTGTGTTGAGTTCTGTTATGTTCTAAGGTGTTTCTTATGTACCAGGACAATCTTTCTCCATGCCGTGATACTATTACCACCTGGAACAGAAGACTGCCACATCACCTGAGTGTAGAGGAGGATGAATCACTCCGGTTCCCCTTTCCACCACCTAAGGAGAGCTCAGAAATAAAGATTGCGTGCCAGAAAATTGTTCGCCCCATCTCAAAGGAGATTGGCCATAGGATGATCATCAGGGGTGAGCTTGTAAAATCAATATTCAAGTCAGAATGAAATCTGTTTACATTTTGATATAAAGAAACACTTGGGTGTGAAATAAAATACATAAAGTGTAATTAATCTGATGTAATGCAGGTGACCCAGTCCCATACCCACCAGTTGGCAGATGGTTTTGCTGCAACCTATTAAAAGAGGAGAGGGTGAGAACATCTAGAGAGTGTTATCATATCAAAGTGGTGTTTGTTTATTTGGTCACAAATATTACATATGAATATCAGAATTTCTTTTTGATATGTTCTGTGTACCAGTAGGTTGCATTTGTAAATTCGTAGTGAGGGAAACTTGCCTCTTTTACACATTAAACAGCTGCGTTGTGTTTTTACGTACCAGGACCTTAATACTCAGACCATGCTCGCAATGAACACCTGGTTAATACAAAAGTCTCAGCGCCAGAGGCAAGAGGCCCGGAAATCACACCCACCACCAGGTACCCAGCAATCTAACAAGCTCCATATTTGAAACCAAAGCAGTTAGCTTGCCAAACCAATATTAAATTCAGAATCAAAAATAACATTTGAATTTAAAAACACACGAGTGTAAAGTAAAGATGCAATACATCTGATGTTATACAGGTGTCACTGTCCCACACCCTCCATCCCGCAGGAGTGTAGCCTGGAGACAATTTAAAGAAGAGCAGAAGGTGAGAACATCATATCAAAATGGCGTTTGTTCATTTGGCCACAAAGATTACATACACATATTTGAATTAGTTTTTCTTTTCTGTATAATAATAGGATTTTTGTAAATTCATCGTGAATGAAACTCGCCTCTTATACGGCACATTAAACAGCTGCGATATGTTCTAATGTGTATTTTGTATCTACCAGGACAATCAATCTGTGGACCGTGATACATTTTCCAGCTGGTCCAGAAGACCTGTCAAACTGCCAGACTATCTGAGGTGTGCGCAGGGAAATGTCTATGACTCGTACCATCTCCCCATTAATCACCAAAACCGTAAGCTTAAACAATATTAAATTCAGAATCACAAGTAACTTTTTAAAACAGCATTTGAGTGTGAAGTAAAATATTCAAGGTGTAATAACTCTGATGTTATATGCAGGTGTTTTTTGCAAACTTTACAAAGAAGAAGTGAAGGTGAGTACACCATATGACAAATCAAAATGGTGTTTGTTTATTTGGCCACAAGGATTTCACACAAAGATCTTAATTTGTTTTTGATGCTTTAAACATGTGTTCTTTTGTGTTTTATTGTGTGTTTTTGTCTTGAATGTACCAGGACAAGCCTTCTATACATCAGCCCACATTTTCCTCCTGGTCTAGACAACACCCCAAAATAACGAGAAGGGAGGGTGACACAGATGTATGTATATGCTTTTCATTCCATCTATAGTTTTTACGTACATTTAAATTTTAATGTGACCCTAACTCACACAGCTTCTGTATATCTCCTGTTAATCTTGAGGACTAACGGAATATAATCACACCCAAATATCCGTAGAGTCTTTAGTTTGATCACATTTATAAAAGACAGATACAGCTGTGCGATTATTTCCAAAAACATGTGATGCATGTGGGGGCGGAACTAAAGCACGTGCGCACACATTGCCAAGAAAACACAGACATCAGTTTCACTCACCGGGTGCGGCTCATGTCCGGCTTCTTTTAGCGCTGGGACTGCCGCTCCATCTATCAGTTTTTCCGTTTATATAACATGCATCACCAAAATGCAGCAAACTAACACCACAGCTCTCTCTCTCCTGCAAACAAGTGAAAGTGACTTGTGCGCATGCTCCTTCTCCCGCTCTCCATGGTTGACGCAGGCCTGCCACATGCTTTTCTGGGAGAATTGTCCAATAAGGGATAAGCAATCTTTAATGTTTGAAGAAAACTTTCCGAAACCTTTACAAACACTGGGGGAGTGTATCGAGCACAGAAATACTACGTCATACGTCCGACTCGTTTTTTGACAAGTTGACCGTGTTAAGCATGAGAAGACAACACGTTTAGCAGTGTAAAGACGTCAGAATGCATCACACACCGTTGCACAAATCATGAAATCATGAACATTGTGTTTTATTGTCTGTTCCAGCCCAGCGACATCAGGTTTTCGAGATTTTCCCAAGAACTTCACCTTCTGGAAAAATGTCTATTCTAGCCACCCAAGATAAAGGCATCTCAAATACTTTCTGCTCTTCCATTTCATCCTCCACAGGGCCACATAACATATACCCCCACTTTAATAGATCGCTCAAGTCAAAGGTCATCTCCTAAAGACATAAACACACTCTGTAAACTTCCCGTAATCTTAATCAAAAATCTTAATCAAAAGTTTTATATGATACGCAAATTAAACTACATTTCTGACAAGCATTAAAGTAGGCTATAATCGAAGTGAAGCAACTAGAGAAATGATGAAGTTTTATGGTAAACCATTGAAATATGTTAAGAAATGTAAACGTGATTCTGCTTTCAATGCCGAAAAAGAGCAGCTCTACCACTGGGTTCAGTGGGCTTTTGGTGCACTGTTGCCCTCACTAATATGGCGGCGGCGTGTAGTTGTTTATTATGTTTATACATAGAATAACTAGATGCCGCATTCAAACGCTCCAGGTACGTAGACGTGTCCGCCATCTTGGAACGGTCCACTGACGTCACTCACAGTTGACTAGACAGCCCCAACACTACACCCGGGCATTTCAATTGCTGAACAATGTGATAACCTTTCGTTGTTGTCATGTGTTATTGAAGCAGATATCATGTGTGAGTTTACACAATAATAAATATGTGTTCATAATCATTCACATCAGTTTGATTTTGAATGTAAACGGACCGGCTCGCACCGTTCCAATATGGTGGCGGACGACCAATAGAAACACGTGATTATGCGGCATCTGGTTATTTAAATATCAAACTAGGATTGTTTTGCTATTGTAAATATGGAAACCTTCTTTGGAAAAAATATTGTATATGTTCCATGTTTTGTGTGTGAAGTTTGAAAATGTAATTTTGGGGTTTGTTGTATATAAGAGTCAGATATCTTTAATTTGATTAATCTTATTTTGTTACTGGCTCAATGTTATTATCATGAGTGTACACAAGCCATGTTTCAATGCTTTTATGTTAAACGTCATGTTGATCTGACGTCCTCCTACCAGGAAAGCTCTGAAGACTCTTGTATGCATGTTTTTATGCGTATCACATTGTAATTTCACTTTATTATGAAAAAAAGTGCTTGTCAAACTTGGGGGGCCCCAAGACGGAGCCGGGGGGCACATATATTGTGGCGTTTTATGAAATATATCTTGCATTTGACATAATCAAACAAACCAATAAGACCACCATCTAAAATAATCCATGTTCCAACATTGTACAACTGAAAATGTATTGGTTTAATTAAAATTCTAAGTTTAAGAATAAGTCTTTATTTGAGGGAACACAAAGCAATAATACAAAATGAAAAACTAGATTAGATCCACTCCACTATAAAACTACATCAATGTACATTACATTCAACATTCAAAGCCAGATATATTACATTTGTTCGTTTTGTTTTATTTTATTAAAACGGATTGTTTTCTGTGTCCAAACGAGTTACAAAATGCACACGACCTTTAACCCACTTATCAGAGGAACGACTCTCGGCGTCGATGTTAGTCAGAGCGCTGTTGTGAGGAACGCATCGGATTTGATTGGACACGGCTCGTCACTTGATTGGCAGCTCGCTTACATGACGAATTCGATTGGTTCACGGAATGGGCGTGTTCTCTAAAGCCCGCCCCAGCGAGTGTCACAGCAGTAATCCTCCGGTCTGATCCTCGTCCTGAAACTCATTCGGTCCCGCGGTAGACCGTCAGACGCCTGAACGAACACGATGAGCGCCCGAGTTCTGGTCGGAGTTAAACGGGTCATTGACTATGCTGTCAAGGTACACAGATATATTCCCATAAACCCTTTTGTTTGTTTGTCGTGATGTCTGACTTTAGCCCAGCTGTGCTTGAGGGAGGTTACGTCAGGTGCGAACTGGGGCTATAGATCAAGGTCAGTCTTGTACATGGACGTGTGTTTCTTTAAGTCATAACAAGACAAGACACTTCGCGTTGTGATCCTGTGAATCTCTTTGGAAGTTAGAAAATGAGCTTTGGTTTCAGGTTTAGGACAGTTGACCTCGACTGAACTCACTAGCTGGACTTCAGTAAACAAGAATCATATGCTTAGATGATGTGCTCCTAAAACTAACTTAAACTTCGCATCTTACACACAAATATATTCATTTCAATTTCTAAACCTTTAATATTTGTTACTTGATTTGCTGTTTTTGTGGTTTCACGTGATCTGTCTGGATTCTGGGGGGTATGTTTGAATTTTAGCTGTAACACAATGCATGTGTTTAGAAATGAACAGTATCATACTGAACCAGACAAATGAAGGAGTAAAATACAACATAAGGCATTAGTTCAATGGTTCACAAGCTGGTGCATCAACGCTGTTTATCATTTTTTGAAGAAACATTCAAAACAAAAATCATGTATTTTAATTTGTCGCAAACGTGCAGATTTCTGGAGTGTAAGAGTCGTACTGTACTTTTTTTACTACAGCAGATATCAGCCCCTTGCAGTTGCTAGTTTTGCGTCACTGTCCATCCCACAATCCAGCTCAAAAGTGTGATGCTTGTCTTTAAATGACGTTTTTACATTGCATTTATATTTCATAAGTTGGCAGATACAAAAAAAGTGACTTGCAAGTAGTATTATGTAACATTTTGTCTACATGCACTGATAGTTTACCAGGCCATGTTACTTGGAGGATTCAAGCTGAAGGGAGAGAATGGACACAATGCATGTATTTAGAAATGAACAGTATCATCTTGAACCAGACAAACTAAGAGTAAAATGTTACACAATGCACACAATACGTTTCTAAAGACAACATTTTTTTATTATTATAGACATGGTTATAATTTCAAAAGCCCTAAAAACACAGTTTCTATACTTCATGCACCCTTAATGAAAAATCTATATACATCAATTTAAATATCAAACAGTCAGGATGATAACAGATTCAAAGACTCACCGACACGTTGATGTAACTTATTGATTGACGGGTTTTATTGAATTGGCTTGTCATCAATACATTGCCCAATATCATCGTGACACTTTGCTTTTCAAAGCAGTTTGAAGCAGACTATGTGCTGGACATTGACATGGTTTATAAGCTTTTTTGTGGCCTCAGCTGGGATGCAGAAACCCTTATACCTTTGCGTAGAAATATTGATCCAGGAGTATTGCTAGGGGAGAAGGCAGATGACTTGTGTCTTCTATTGGATCTGACTATTTCTGTGTCCTCTATTCTACCCTTGGCATACTATGCATATGCATGCAGTTCATCTGAAGTTTTATTTAGAGAAAGGCTCCTATCATCATGTTAAGTCATCTTGATTTAGCTATGTTGTTCCCTCATTTCTGTTTCTGCTAAAGATCCGAGTCAAGCCGGACCGTACCGGTGTGGTCACAGATGGCGTCAAGCATTCCATGAATCCTTTCTGTGAGATCGCAGTGGAAGAGGCGGTTAAACTCAAGGAGAAGAAGCTTGTCAAGGAGGTCGTGGCTGTCAGCTGTGGTCCTCAGCAAGCTCAGGTTGGAAAAACATTTAATATACATTACACAGCGTAAACACATCTACACAGTTTTGCTGTGCCACAGTGTCCTGATGCCTCCTATCACAGTCGTCTCTTTGTTTGAAGTTGGCGTATGGAATCTGCTGCTGGGTCATGTATTTGTAGGGAAATGAGATCAATCTACAGTTTATCAGTAATAAGACTGCAACAGCAGTGTTTATATTGCAGGAGACGATCCGGACCGCTCTGGCCATGGGGGCTGACCGTGGCATCCACGTGGAAGTTTCTGGGAAAGACTATGAAGCACTCGGCCCTCTGCAAGTCTCCAAGATTCTGGCTGCGCTGGCTAAGAAAGAGGAAGCCAATCTGATTATTTTGGGTAAACAGGTAACTGACACCCCTTAATCATATTATGTATATTAATATAGGATGTCAACGTTCATCATAATTTAACCGTGAAGGTAATGTTTTCCAGGCCATAGATGATGACTGCAATCAAACAGGGCAGATGACAGCAGCTCTGTTGGACTGGCCCCAGGTCAGTTATTGTTTCGTTTTCATCATTGCTTATTGAAAAAGCAAGCATTATCGTTACTATTCCTGGTATTTGCTGTTAAGATTTTATATTGTTGGAGCAATATTAAACGTCCCCCATAGTTTAATCATTAAATGTCTTTCTGTTGATATACATGTTTACAGCTTAACATACAAAAAAGTGATGTTACAGAATGTTGCTATTCAACATAACTAAATGGGTCAGGATTGAGAATCTGAACTGGCCGTTTTATAATATTCATTCATTTTCCAGGGAACGTTTGCCTCCGAGGTGACCTGGGACGGAGACGAGCTGAATGTGGTGAGAGAAATCGATGGTGGTCTGGAGACCATAAAGATCAAAATGCCGGCCGTGTTAACCGCTGACCTCCGCCTCAACACGCCCAGATACGCCACACTGCCCAACATCATGGTACATTGATATTACTCGTAATGTGAAGTGTTTATCATGTGTAGAATGTGTGGCTTAATTCAGCTTTTCAAACAAATAATGTTCCTATAGATTCTTTCAAAGCAACAACATAGACCAACGTTACCGCCTACACGCACGCTTTTGTGGACTAGACTTTACTTCCGATACACACCCGCAAAGAGCAGAATCCCTGCATATCATGTCTGACAACAAGCAATAGAAATAACAAGTCAATTAGCAAGTTAAAAGTACGTCTAGCCAGTATTATTTTGGGTTATCGGTCGAAGAATCGTTACTTTGCTAAATGCGACAATTACACAACCCATTCAACAAACTGTTTATTAAAAAAATAAAAAAATGTAATACAATTATTATACAATGAATTATTATAAATAAAATATAAGCCGTTGTGTTATTATCTAGACCAAAAAACAAACGCAGACCGGAAGTTAACTTAGATTATGGATTGGATCTCTATAAGACACGCATATACTGATATAAAATAATGCATAACTTGGACAGTCTCATACTGTGGTGTTAATGATATGAAATATGGTTTTAATGACTTGTTATAAAATGGAATTGCATGGTTATGTGATTAGTTGTCCTCTTATGCTTCTACAGAAAGCTAAGAAAAAGAAGATCACTATTGTGAAGCCCGGAGACCTGGGAGTGGACATGAGCTCACGGCTGGAGGTGCTCAATGTGGAGGAACCTCCACAGAGAAAAGCTGGAGTGAAAGTGGAGACTGTGGATGATCTGGTGGGCAAACTAAAAGAAATGGGAAAAATATAGAGGCAGATGCAAGAGAGCAGAGCAGACCACCGATGAAGGTGAGAATATATGTTTACACATGACTGACCACCTGTTAAGGATTCTCATTATTTTCTTAGGTTGTCCAGATGAACTGCTTTTTTTAATTTTGTTCTCTTTGACATCTGCAGGTCTTTTGTCACTGGTGATGGAACTAAATCTAACTTATCTCAGACTTTGAGGCCAGTAAACTTGATGATGGCCCCATCACAAATCCAGCCCGACGTTGTTCACCATATCGGGTTTTTAACTGCTTTGTAACATTTGTTGATGTTGAGAGACGCTGCTCCTTTAAAGGTTCATCCTCCCCACAGAGGGGTCAACAGTTTTTCTGTACATTTATTGTACAAGTTTTTCTTTTTTTTTCCTGTGTTTTTGAATGCACTGATGGCACTCACATTCACGTTGTGTAAATATAATTGGATTTGCTCACATCATCCTCACTCGACCCGAAGGGACATTATCTGTGTTGCTGTAATTCGTCGTGTTATAAACTCGTTACAGCATGGATGATTCGCACGGTCTAATGACTGTCATCGGTTTGTGTTGTTGTTTAAAGTTAAGCATGATTTTGGACCGGACGGTGTCTCTCAGCATCAGGTCTGATCTAAAACCACAAGCGCCTCAGGATTAGTTCTGATTGTACAGTACCATTCAATGACAATAAAACATGTCGTCTTTTTCATATGCATATAATTGTTTTCTTGTCTCGTTTTGAAAGCATAACTCGGTGCTATAAGCAATTTTTACTTTGTTTTGAAAATGTCAATTTTTTGTTAGTAGTATCTTATCACAAGTTAATGGCATCTATTTTATAGAATTCTGCACATTGTCCCCCCAAATGGTACAAGCCGGTCTAGGTTGACAGAGTATAAATAGTTCACCCAAAAATTAAATGAATGTAATTGAAAACGTGAATAACTTTTGTTCTTTGAAACACATACGTATTGAGAAATGTCTCAGTGGTTTTGTTCATACAATTGAAGTTATCAGAATTCTTTAAAATATATTTTATATTCTGCAGAAGACACGAGGGTGAGTACATGATGAAAGATTTTTCATTTTTGGGTTTACTCTCACACAGAGAATGCTGTGAAGATATCATGTATCTCCATATGCGCGCTATTACTTTTCAAAGTCATTTTGAACAATATTCATTGTCTTGATGTTTGCAATTTCAACTTTGCTGCAAATCGTGCATTGGAAATGGTTACAAAAGCAAGCCAGTGAAGTTGTATGGGCAATTTTTCCATTTGAATCCTTTATCAATGTTAGCATGTACTGCAGCTTACCCAAGCAAACTAATGAAATCGGTCGAAGTTGATGCATTTGATGTAGTTTAGACTAGAAACAGTTATCAATGATTGGACACTTTTTGCCAAGAAAACACCTTTCTTCTTCCTGACACAGACTAAACGTCTTTAAACCATATTTTACCAGTGTTTATATGATATCAAGGTCGTTAGACTTGGAAAAAAAACAAGTATATAACAGTTCTTTCCAAAAGACACGAGCCATCCACAAGGGGGCGCGTACCATCTTCCACAAAGATGAATACAAGTCTTCTCGAAATCATTTTAAAGTTTATTCAATTGGTTGGTACCAATAATCTACCAATGCAATGAACCACGTTTATTTATTTATTAATTATATTTTCAGTAGTCAAACCCGTCTGCAATATTCGATCCTGAGTTAGAAAAGTAACGGATTGGATTATAATTTAAACCCGAATTAAACGCCGAGAAACCTAAAAATGAACAGCACACAGCTAAAAAGAGTAACTTAAAATAGTCATTTTAACAATTTGTTGATGTTTCTGTTCGGATGGTTTCGCGCAGGTGAGACGCACCTGTGCAGCTGGGGGAGGAGTCTGTGCAGCTGGGGGAGGAGTCTGGAAACATTCTCAAAAGACTGCGCTCGAGGAATTCTCATCTGTTGAGATGCAGTGGAGTAACATGATTTCTCTTAACTCATCATGTAAAGAAATGCAGTGACTTTCAAAGTGATTATCCAATATTTCCAACATTTGACGATATGCAGACGCTGTCTGATCTGATTGTTCTTCTCTTCTTCATTACAGGTGAGGGAAAACGTCTCATAGCTCAAGGTTTTATAGTGGTTATCTTTTGTTTTTCTTCAATAAGGCAAAAATAGAAATAGCCGTCATTTCGGATAGAATTTCAATCATGTGCTTAGCTTGATGATGTCATAGCTTATTACAGTTTTAACATTTTTGTATTGTAAAATACAAGGTCTGCTAATAAATGTGATATTGATAATATGGCCTAATACACTCCTGAACAAAATCTTAAGCCCGGGGGAAAACATTACAAGTATTGGCATTTCTCGCTGGTGGATCGTAGCCAGGTTGTAAGAACTGCTTCAAAATGCCAAAACAAGAAACAGGAGAAAGAGACAGAAAATAGAGAGTTGGCAATTTATTAAAAACTCATTTGAACTCGAACAAGCTTATCAAAAGTTTAAGACCATAGTCCAAACAAAAAGCCACAACAGAACTCAAATTGTTCATTTATATCTGATCCTCAAGGTCTCGTGAGCTATTTCACTTTCCTGTAATTAGGGTTTCAATTTACCATTGATTCTTTGCAGTAATGTAATACATCCCATAACGGAGCATTCCCTAAAGAGACAGGCTTGCCTTTTTTCCTCTTGTCATAGGTCATGTGTGTGATCTGAGCATCTCCCCGACGCAGCCCGTGTCTGTTGATGCTCTGGTGGGCAGCGATGTGACCCTTGCTGTGTCTCACAGTGGAGCATCTCAGCCGGTGGTCACATGGTTTATGGAAGGTCTTCCTGTCGTAACATGGACCATTAGTGACTACACGTCTCCAGATGTTGCTTCGGATCACTCCAGCGTTTTGCACGTGGACCAGAACGGATCTCTCACCTTCCGAAACGTGTCACTTGGTTATAATGGAACATACACTGTAGAAATGACTAAAATCGGGGAGATAAGAGTTAGCGCCACATTTTATCTCTTTGTTTATGGTGAGTATGGAGAACCACGTTCGGCCATTATGTTTCCTAAAGATTGTGTCATTATTCTAGTTTTATGGAACCTATAAAAGAGTGTTATAGTATATCTTTTTTCATTTTTTTCACAGATATCATCAAGAATGTGTCCCTGCACACTGATCCAGTCGAGGCCATTGAAGGTGCACGTGTGTTCACGTTCTATTACAGTACATTGCAAGGAGACACCAGAGAGGTGTGGTGGTTCTTTAATGGAGTCCGGCTGGACAATGGACCGTATTATTCCATCAATGGGAAAAACCTCACAATATATCAGCCCAGCAGAAACGACACGGGACAATACGCAGTCGTCCTTACAAACCCGTTCAGCTCTGGGACACAGTACAGAAATATAACAGTTCTGTGTATGTATTACATTTCATTTAGTTTAATAATATATTACGAATGAATGTGCATTGAAGGACTGGGAGGGTTATTACATCATCAACCACCTAACACCACCGAGAACACCTTAACAACCTATTCTTACTTCTATATACAATTAACTCTCATTTATATCATTCGTTTTCCTGTTACTTAAGCCAGTATGCCATCAAAAGGCTTTTATTTTCACCCAACAATAACGCGTTTCTTTCTTTTCCTCCGGCTGCCCTTAGATGGACCAGATATGCCGGTTCTCATGGTAAGTCCAACAAAAGCAGTCTTTGTTTCTGGAGATTCTCTGTTCCTGTCCTGTGCGGCCGAGGGTCTGCCGCCCCCCTCTGCCACATGGAGTTTCAGCGGCCGCTCCATTCCAGCAT
This sequence comes from Barbatula barbatula, assembly GCF_947034865.1. NCBI lineage: Eukaryota > Metazoa > Chordata > Actinopteri > Cypriniformes > Nemacheilidae > Barbatula > Barbatula barbatula. The sequence goes on from NC_136775.1 coordinate 1,715,141, forward strand.
CATCAGGAGGAACCGTCAACCTCACAGATGTTGCAACAAGTCAAAGTGGCGTTTACACCTGCGTGCTGATCAACCCGAAGACTGAGGCACAGCGGAAGAGAAACATCACCATACATGTCTATGGTACGCAATTCTAAAGTCTAGATTTAAGACATGCATGTTGGGATGTGGGTGAATATATATTTGCGATGCAACGCTGTGTTATATTATTGAAAGTGCACTAAATGGTATAGGGTGTAAGAATACGGTCACGATTAGATACACAGAAAATGCACAATGCTGCGTTCACCACATGATAGTTTCAAGATATTTTTGACAAAATTTCCAATGATATTCCAAAACAGATATTTATCCGAAACATTAACAAATTTCTGTTATGTTTTTATTGAACACACAGCTTGCTATAGAATTGACAACATTCAGGGTCTATGTGTAAATCATCTGAATGTGAATGAATAAAAATTGAACAGGTTTGTCAGTAAAATAAAACTGATTGTTAACAAACTTAAACTAAAGAGGCAAATTGAGAAAGCTAAACTAGAAAAGAGCTTCTCGAAGCAGTAAAGGCTAATTTCTTAATTTTTCTACATTTATTTTTTAGCTTTCTTTCTTATTTGTTCTCTTTTGTTGTGTATACTACACACTCTGGAAAGAGTTTGGTACAAAGCATGGTGCAATATATCATACTGTGTATGTTTATGTAAAAGACAAATCTTGCAACTACTACCACACGTATCGTAACTTTTGAGTTGTTTCACGGTATATTGTCAAACCCTCATCGAATAATGTGTCTCTGTGCTAAAAAATCTATTATCATTTACTCGTACGACGTTGTTTCATACAGTATGTCTGCTGTTTTTTCTATAAAGTCCGGTTAGACACAAGTCACACTAGTTAAAAAAACTTTAACTATTTACTCGATTTTATTTGGTGAAACAATTGACACTAAAAAAGAAATATACTGTTTAAATTGAGTAAATGTATGTAAAATAAAAACAAGCAAATCTGAGAAACTCACATTTTATTAGAATCCACCAAAAATATGAAGGGTATTTAAAAATATAATTAGTTAAATAAATACTTTTAATAATAATAATAATAATAATAGTAACATTTAAATAATAGGTACATCTTAGAGAAATTAACTGTTGTTCCCAGTGTCCCACTCAAAAATTCACTTAAACAAGTTAATAACTTTAGAACGTTGCGATATTTCCGTGTATTATTTTTTAAGTGTGAAGATTGAACGTTAAGAACAGCGAGGGACTCTTGTTTCTGCATTTCTTTCCTATGGCTGACTCATGTTTTCATTGTGACAGAAATTCCCAGCGGTGAGCTATTGTGCTCCGTTCAGGCTTTGAATGAAAACCTGGGCCTGCAGTTCCTCTGTGTGTGGCCAGGGGGCGTCCCAGAAGCACGTTTGTCTTTCCCAGGCTTGAGTGTCAACGACAGTGGGGAGGGAAACTTCAGTATAACTCCAAATGACATTCTGAGTTTAAGTGGAGAGGAAATAATTTGTAAAGCAGAACATGCCCTAATTCAGACACAGTGCAGCATCATTCCCCGTAAGTAATACTTTATGAGAAATGATTCATTCTCTTACTCGTTCAGCTTAGTATACATAAATATTAGTTTAGTAAAGCTGCAGTCTGTAACTTCAAAAAATAAACATTTATCGAGCAAGTATATAGTCTGTAAAAATATGTTTACAATTTGTCTTCTAACCTTACCATTTTCCACAAGCGTAAGCTTTGAACTGTCGGAAATGATTTTACAAGAAATGTCAGTTTGACTTGTTGAAAGGTCCAGTTTATGAAATTTACTGACATCTAGCGGTTAGGTCGCAAATTGCAACCAACGGCTCACTCCACCACACTTCCGCGGACGACACAGGTTTAAAGTCACAGTGCAATTAAAAATTTTCTAACACAGTGTTGCAGTGGTTATTATAAATGATTTAATTCATTATTGTTGTCAAATTAATTTGTAGTTTTAAACTTTAAACATAACTCTTCTCTTCATGTTGTAAGGCAGGAAAAGAGGTAGGACTGACTGTCCAATGGGGACCGGTGGTTTATCAGGCCAACTTACAATGATCCAATCAATTAAGTGAGGGTGACATGAAGTCCCGCCCTGTACGTCCCGTCGGATGTACATCACGATACAGAAAAAAAGACAATTGCAAACTATCGTTTCATGGGGACTTTAAGATGTCTTCACATTTGACATTCTTTGCGAAATGAGATAGCATATGAAACGCGTTCTGTAGAGCAGTTTGTCCCTTTAGGGCTACTGTAGAAACAACATGGTGAATTCCGTGCAAGGGGACCCGCGGTGTATGCATATAGAAATAGCTCGTTCTAAGATAATAAAACATAACGCTTCTTTATGTAAGGTCTTTATGGGCCTCTGCAGACAGTTATGTATATATAATGCATTTCTGTCAATAGTTCCTCCAAAAAACGACACACTGGACCTTTAACGCATGTACAGAAGAGTATGTCAAGCATCCTGCAATTTTACATTTCAAACATAGATGGCGATAGAAAAGCAAAAGGATGGATCGATGTCATTAAAGTGTTTATGTGCAGGTGGTCCCGTAGATTTCCTACCTGTTATTTTCACCAACATCAGCCGAGATGAACAGACAACTGTTGTGGTCCACTGCAATACAGAGGCCTCGCCTAAAGCCGTCATACACTGGCTCAAAGATGGGCAGGGACTGGAAGATGGACCCAAATATCAGATCAGTACGGACACGTCTCAACTCTTCATCCGTGATTTTAATGTCAGTTCCACGGACCTCGACATCTACACCTGCACAGCCATCAATCCTCTCGGCAGCAAAACCTCCAACGTCACGCTGCTCGGTATGAACGAGAACGTTCACTTATCCAAGCAAGCTTAGTATGTGTTGAGATGTTTCTTTACTTCTCTTTCTGTATCTTTTGTTTGTTTATTCAGGCCCTCAGATCTCAGATTCTAGTATTGTCCTGAGTGACAATCGAACAGAAGTGACTTTGAAATGGGATGTGCCTCCTACATCGATCATTACAGGTATATACAGTATTCAACACGGGTTACTTATTTATGATAATACACAACAGATAGATTTGAGAAACGATACTTTACAGGCTTTCACATCCAGATGAAAGGCCCAGACCCCGTTGGCTCTTCCCGGTCGGAATTTCGCACCATCCGGATGATGCCGGGCTTCACCAGGACCACAAACATCTCCGGACTCGAGCCAAAATCTTCTTATTTCTTCAGGATCATCCCTCAAGCAGGAGGAACCACAGGAGAACGGTCCACAGAGTATCGGGTTCAACCAGGTTCCATTGCTTCTAAATCGGTTTAAAAGTAGAATTTGACCCAAACAAGACAGCGTTACAAACCGTTAAATTCACTGTGGATGTTTTGTGGATGTACAAGGTGTAGTTTAATCGTCTAAAAATAAATATACTGTAACTTTGTAACCTAATTCGTTATACACTGAAAAGTCGCCACATTGTATAGAAATGCAACATATGTTTATGATGTTTGTGTAAGATGCTGGTCTCAGTACTGCAGTCATTGTTGGGATCTCTGCGGCTCCCTGCAGCATCATGCTGATTCTCATCGTGTTGGCTTTCATCTACTGTGGAAAATGTGGTAAGTTTTTGTCCCTTCTGTTCTCTTTTTAGTTTTTATAGAAAGATGATAGAGCAATATATCAACCATGTTGATTTAATACAGCAATATGTTTTTATGTTCTGCAATTGAATGTAAAAAAACCAAAATGTTTTACGTTTGTAATTTGTGAAAAACGTTCACGTCGGAAGTTCACCGAATGACATCCCGTTTTAGCTTAAAGTGATAGTTCATCATTTACAAACCTGTCTGACTTTCTCTCTTCCGCAGAACACATAAGAAGACATTTTGAAAGTTCAAAAGTTGATAACCGAACAGCACCGGACCCCCTTCACTGGACACAAACCAGTGCAAGTGAATGGGGTCCAATTAACAGCATTTTTCTAAATATCTACTTTTGGGTTCTGCCGAAGAAAGAAAGTCAGACAGGTTTGAAATGACAAGAGGCCGAGTGAATGATGACAGAATATTCATTTTTGGGTGAACTATTGCTTTAACGCATGCTGTATCTGACTGTTAGTAATACGTTCAGAAAACAGTTTTTTTAAAAGGTCACTTAGTTATTCCTGAGCTGTATGTCACCAAGAACATTTAGGCAAAATATATATAATAATAATAAATAATATCGATATATTAAAAGTTGCTTTTGTAGAACTTGCTAGTTATTATAGTTTTGATAATATTTTAAATGAGCTTTTATTGTTTAGATGTCTAGTTTGCGTGTTCATTTTAGTTCAAGTTTTAGCAATTTTGGAACAAGCTTTTGTTATTTAAAATGTTGCAATTTATTTTATTTTAACTTTAGCTTTTGTTTATTATTATAATTGTATGATTGTAATGCTTGAAACTGACTTGCGTTTTTTATTGGAGCCAAAAATTCAAAGTTTCCTTGACTTTTCCAGTAATTTTAGGTCAATATTCGATTTGGTTTCGATGAACAGGAACGTCCTCAAAATGAGAATTGTAGTAAACTAAAATAACCTTGTCTGGGACTACTGTATTCTCCATTCCGATCAGAAAGCGTAATAAATATTGGTCACTGTGTGGTGCACTAACTCTGTACAATGATCCTCTTCCTCAACAGAGAGAAACCCCAGAAATCCCATTTCAAGAGCAGTGGAGAAAGTACGTAATGTATATAAAGAGCGCTTTCAGATTTCTCAGCTTGTTCTTCATTTGTGCACAATGTTCTTTTTCTGTAGGTGATCTGTCATTCTGCTGATGATCCTCATCATTGTCCTCCTCCTGAGTACAGACTCCAACCGGTACTTTCCCTCGACTCCATAATCTCCAAACCGTATCAATGTGGCTCATTTGTGTCCACTGACTCTTTCTTGTGTTATCTTTTTCACATGTTCAGCTTGAACGCCCGACTGCTTTGGCTCACGTGAGCACTCGTGTGAAAAGAGCCACCACTGTGTGATTCATCATCATTTATGGATGATGTTATTGTTAAGTAAATTCACCGATGGACTGATATGACAGCTGTGAGCCGGTTAGAGATGTGTCTTTTCACACTAAGTACGTAAATGCTGAAAACGAGCAGTAGTTTTTCCCTGTGTACAACCATGTTTTTTGATCATATTTGTGGATAAAACATGTTTGATCATTGCTATTTTTTCTGATGAGGTCACAGTGTCTATAAGATTTGCCGAGATACAAAAAAAATCACAATAAAGTGTCGAACAATCCAACATTTTTCAACAGATTATTCCACTTTATTTATCAAGACCAGATATATTGAGCCATGCCACCCGCTTTGGTTTTACAAAGTACTGTTTATTGCAAGCCTTAAAGCTACAGTTCACCCAAAAATGTCATGAATTACTCAACCTCAAGTTGTTCCAAATCTGTATACATTTCTTTGTCCTGTTAAAATGTTAGCGACTTACATTTCTAGGGCATCATTGACTACCGTAGTAGGAAAAAATCCTGTATCATTTTACTTTGTTCTGATGAACACAAAATGAGATATTTTGAAGAATTTAGGAAAGGACATCCGTCTAGGGCACTTCGACTTCCATTGACATTTTTCCTACTAAAACCTAATACCGTCGCCTGTCAAGTCAACTTCATGCGGTAAAACATCACTTGAAATTGTCTGTTCACGTATCATCATTCACGAACACGAATGTGTGTGTATTCGGTCACGGTGTGTAACCGCGTCCGCAGTGAATCCAAATGTGACCCGTGCGCTGAATGAAAGTGTGCGCTTCAGCATGTTGCATTGACAGCGGCAGTAATGCAGCCTCTGCACATCCACAGTTCCAGAATGACCAATACAACAACAAAAAGACTCTGTGGTCTTATTTTATCCACCCTTCCCGCAACCGTCACATGCCTCGTGCACCCGCAAGCTCAAGTGCATTTGTACTGTTTTAATAGATTTTGCCACCATCGACAGAAAAGCATAGAGGATAACTTTTTGGAGTTTGGCCTAGGAGGTCCTCTTTGACGTTACGCTCGCGGCGGGCTCTCACTTTCTCTCTCTTGCTCTTTCCCTCCGGGAAGGTCCGCGCTTAGGCAGGTTTATTTTCCTGAAGACCCCAGGTAAGAATTATTCTGACATCTTCGGCCAAGATGTCACCGACTGATTCAGGTTTGCGATGGCTTTCAGGATGAATGTGGCCATCAAAATACAGACCGACCATAGCGTGTCATCTTTGAATTTCATTTCTTCAAAAACTTGTTAAAGCGTGTCGAGGATCCCAAAATCTGTGTCTTTTCAAGAAATCATTTTTTGTTTTTAAGGAATGTCTTTGTATTTGCCTCTTTAATAACTTGACTTTTTGTCTTTATGAAGAGACTGATTATAAAACTAAAAGTGTAAACCTTTTTGGATTATTATTAAACATAATATTGTGGAAGCTATTGGGTCCTGAATGTTTCACATTATCACTTTCTTGATAATCATAATGATTTGGTCATAATGTTGTATTTTACATGTAACAAGCACGCTTCTGTTTATACATTGTGTGTTTTAATGTTGTATGTTTGTGGAAAATGAAAGACATCAAGATTACAACCACCAGTGTTAAATGCTGTTTTTTCATGTAAAACTTTGATTTTTTTTGTCGTAAAACGTTGATTTTTTTTGTGGTGATAATAGCGACTATTCTGTACGGTTATTTTTAGATGAGTTTCAATCATAATAGTGAGCTTTCCATCAATATTAGTCAATGAAATGGCAGAGAGCACATTTAAAGGCATAGATCACCTAAAAATAAAACTCTGTCATCATTTATTCACTATCATGTGGTTGTAAACCTGTGTGCGACCCTTTCTTCAGTGAAGATATTTTGAGAAATGTCCTAGGGGTTTTGTGTCCATACAATGAAAGTCAATGGGATTCAGTGTTGTTTGGATATCGACATTCTTCAAAATATCTTCTTTTGTGCATGCAGGTATGAACCGACATGAGGGTGAATAAATACACGTTCGCGTATAGTTGAGCAATTGTTCACTTAAATGTATCTCATATGTTTATCCGGTGTGTGCCAAGTCCCCACAGCCAGTTTTCCTCAGGATGTACAGTTTCATGGGAGGGGGTTTGTTCTGTGCCATCGTGGGCAACATCCTGTTGGTGGTCTCCACGGCGACGGACTACTGGATGCAGTACAGACTGTCTGGCAGCTTCGCTCATCAGGGCCTGTGGAGATACTGCATGTCCGGCAAATGCTACACGCTGACCGACAGTATCGGTGAGCGACTTTGTGTCTTCGGTTACACAAATACAACTTCTCAGAAAGGTTTCCAGGTTTAAGTGACGGACAGTTTAAACGCAGATATGATGTCAGAAGAGAAAGTGGAAAGTATGGTCATATAGATAATAAGCAAGAGTTGTATTTGTGTCCACGGGTTAGGGTTCTCAATAGTTTTGACAAATATACGTCCATCGGTTTTCAGTGGTTTGTGATTACTGGATGATGATGTTATGAATCATTTGATAGAGGGATGGAACGCGTTCTTCACTCTTTCTGTATTTCTGTGTGATTCCAGCTTACTGGAATGCCACCCGGGCCTTCATGATCCTGTCTGCCATGTCGTGCTTCGCTGGAATCATTGCAGGAATCCTCTCCTTCGCTCACTTCTCCGCCTTCGAGAGATTCAACCGTTCCTTTGCTGCAGGAATCATGTTTTTTGTTTCCAGTAAGTCATTTCTCTTCAGGTCACTTGTTTGCATACACATGTTGCCCGATAATGTCTCGTAGTCGCCTTTTACAGGAATCAGAAAACAAGTTACTGACGCAAAATGCTTACCGTTGTGAAAGATCCGAAATAAATCTACTGTGGTTAAAAGACAAATTCTGTAAATGACTTTGGCATATATTATTTAGCCTATGTATTGTTAATCATTTATGTAAAATAGATTAACTATATTACATTTTACATAAAATTATATATTTATATTGCATTTTATTTAAATCTCTGCATATCAATGTGCATAGCCTATTTTTTTCTGTCCCATCCTTTGTATATTCCCCAAAAATATTGATTTATGTAGCAATTGTGGTTTAAATGAAAGTTTAACTTTCCAAGTTAAAATATGGTTTTATATCCCTGTTTTCTGTTTAGTACAATGTTAGTAACCGTTGGTGTATTGATTACACATGGCAAAACCATGGTTTTACTATGGTTCTTAAAAAAACCTGGTTTTCATAACCATGGTTATTATGTGGTAACCATAGTTTTACTGTACGTAACCATGTTTTTTTTAACCGTAGTAAAAGCGGTTAAAATTTTTTAATTTGAGTATACCTTATGTGCATGCCAAAAGATGTGTTTCTGCTCTTTCCGTCTCCTGCACACGAGAACTGAACGTTGTTATCTCAACAGTAAAAATTACGTACAAGTTTGGGTTCATGCCTTCAGACTATATTTAATACATTGATGTTCTGTCTCTAACACGGCAGGTTTATGCAGATCTCAAAAATGCTGAAGTCTCGACATAACCTCACTCTTTCAGTGGTGTTGTGAACACTATGACGTCTATGAGTCGTGTTTACTAGTGCTAAAGACGTGAAAGATCACACACAAATTCTTGCATATGTGTGAAATATGTGTATTAAATTGAATTTCAAGTTAGTTCGACTTTACGCCTCTCTCTGAGATGTTCCATGTTTTGTTTAAAAGCTGCCTTAAAAAACAAACATATCAATTATATTAAACTGACTTTAGAAATACATCTTAAATAACCCGTATGTTTTACATTATCAAGATATGAAATCATAAACATATATAGAAAGATTACACAACTGTCCTGTAAGTAGGATAAATAAGGAAAGCATTATATATTTTTTTAATCTCTAAGGGGCGGTTTAGTTAGTCTAAACCAGGACTAAGCCTTTGTTAAATTGGGACATTGAAGTTGTTTTAAAATCATACCTTACAAAAAACATTACCGGTGTGCATCGAGACAAAACAATGGCAATGATCTTTTTAAAGATGTCAGTGTAAGTTGTTTTCGATCGAGACACCTTTAACATTTGAGATATTCTGGGAGCCCTGTCTGGGAAACCTTCCCAATGATTTTCTGTGTCTTTCTCTTCCAGCGCTCTTTGTTCTTCTTGCTATGGCAATCTACACGGGGGTGACCGTCAACTTCCTCGGAAAGCGCTTTGGCGATTGGCGTTTCTCCTGGTCTTACATACTGGGCTGGGTGGCTTTGCTCATGACATTTTTCGCAGGTCAGTAAAGATCGGATACGAACACAGATCGCCGGAGCAGAGCTGTTATCTCATGAAACAAACCTGTTTTGTTTCTTTCAGGTATATTCTACATGTGTGCCTACAGGATGCATGAATGCAGAAGAGTGGCCGGAACTCGCTAGAGCCAATCCAAGCAAATATAGATTGTATATTAAGATGTGTATGGCTTGGTTTCACAAACAGGGCTTAGATTAAAACATCATTTTTATGAATGTGACTTGAAATAAAACATTGCTGGTGGGCATCTGGAAACAAAACAATAACACTATTTTATGATACAAGTTTTTAGGTAAGAAAGCACAAATACATTTTAGTCTGGGAATAAATCTTGTCTGTGGAACCAGGCCTAAAAATGATGACCAATCTAATCCTGTTTTAAAAGTGAAAGTAACTGAGGCAAGAAGTTTGCAATATTTCTTTAATCTTTATTCACCCTCACATCTGAGATGTTATTATATTCCATAATGCAAACTGAATGATGTTTCGCGTATAGACACAAAATCTCAAATAAATGTTAAGATGATTCACCTGTCATTGTGTTTATTGTTCGAGATACATCAGCGGAATGCATATTTACTTCTTGATGCTATAACTATAGTACAAGGCAAAATGTTAAAAGCTACCATGTTTTTAAGTGGTTTTGGAGAAAAGCGTCTCTTAACACTTAAATTTCTCCTAAACAGCAGTACAGTTTTCACTTAAAACCTATTCACAACGCTTCCAAGAGAAATCTTAAGATAAGGGAATGGGCGGGGTTGACCTCGTTGCTATGGATGCTTACTGACTATGACCACAGTGATTGGCTGATAGAGGATGGGTCTCTGTCAGTAATTTAATCATAGAAATATTATAGGATGAGGTCTCATGTTGACATTTAAATTTAAATACAAATAAAATATTTTAATATATAATTATTGGCGAATTAAAATTAAAATCATAAAATATACACTAAGTTACTGATCCAACAAGTAACGAGTTCCTTTACAGCTAAAATAAAATAAAATGCAGCTAAAAAATACAATATACCACATGATTTTTTTATTATTTAAAAAAAGGGGTTATCTTTTGCAAATAAACTTCATATAAAGTATACTGTATGTTCAGCAAATTGTAAGGGTTTTGCTTGTCTCATAAACAGTTAGCAGATATTAGTCTTTATGGTTAAGCTCATGGTCATCAAGTCTTTCTAAGATGTTTACGTTTCAAGGTAGACTACCGATGTTAGAGCCATTTTACGATTGCTTTGAATTGGTCTTAGTGACTTAAGAGTCATCTTCACTTCTCTTAACGTCTCACAGGTTTAGGAGCGTGCTGGATAAACTAAATGTCATTTTTCCGGATGAAATAAATTCTTTGAATTTTAAATAGCAGACTGTAAAACCCTGGCCAGCCTAAGCCCAGTCTGAGACGTTGATGGAGGACTTGCGATTAAAACTGCGATTTAAGATTCTCAAGAGACTTTATTTGAGCTCTTTGCTCATCGTTGTACCATTCGAGAACAAAATTTAAAATGCATATTTAAGTTACTGACTCTTCAGAAATAAATGAATATTTTTAATTGTATAATAAAATGTCCTATTGAAAACACTATTTAAACAAACCACATGACTTGCCATAAAGTAATGACATAACATTGTGATGAATGACAACTAAGAAGAAAATGATCAAGGAAACTTCTCATCAAGTTATAAAACCGTCAAACGTTCCGCTACAATGTAAGGATAACATTTTCACACCAATGTTTAGCAGTATCGTGTAATATTGATAAAATGCTCCTTTAAGAACAAGTGGTAACGTTGCTCATCGCAGCGGCTGTGTCTTTGGCTTGCCATTGTCTCATACGCGTCACCTTCAAAAAAGACATTCTGGTTTGGTCACGGAACGTTGAGGAGGAGAAGTAGAAGATGATGGGATCCAGACATGTGTTGAGGGTGCTGAGCAAGAGCGTGTAGTATCTCCACTCCGGACTTTTGTTGCTGCTGTACCCAACCAGATGAGATGTGTTATACGGTAAAAAACAAAGCAGAAAAATACCTAGCGTGCACAGCGCCAAGCCAATGGCTCTCTGCTTCTTCTCTTTGGTTATTTTAGGTCTGATGTACAGAATGTAGATACAGTTGATGTAACAGAAGATACAAACCAGTAGCGGCACAACGTACAGAACCACGAAAAACTCAAGACGCACCGACAACAAGATCCTTTTCTGCTTCTCTGTGAAGTCCTCGTAGCACACGTTTTGTGGTGCGGTGCCGTTGGTCTCTTGCATGTGGACAGTGATAAATACGATGCTGCAGTGAGAGGCAGAGATGAACCAGATGAGAACGCTGCCGGCGGTGGCGTACACCGGCCTGCATCTCTGTCTGTATTTGAAAAGAAAGGCCAGGCCTAAATAACGGTTCACGCCGATGGCCATGAGTAACAGGGAGCTGGTGTAAATCGTAGTAAAAAATACAAAGGAAGAAATGGAACACAAGGTCTGCGGTAGGTACCACTTCATGCCCACGGCGGCCTCGTACATCTTGAAGGGCAGGAAGATGAGGAAGAGGAGATCAGAAACTGTCAGGTTGAAGAGCAGCACGTCATTCGGACTGGGTTTGTTGACCAGTTTCTTAAAGAACGTGCAGATGGCCAGAAGATTGGCCGGTAGTCCGATCAGAAACGAAAAAATGTAGACGGACAGAATTACCCACTCGTTTACCATTTTGTGAATGGAAGATGTCTGAGGAAACAATGAGAGTGAGATAAATTTGCATCATAATGTATGTTATATTGTATTATATTATGTATTTTTTCAAGTACAATCAAACATTACTTAAGTAGACGTAAAAACATCTCACATTTAAAAATAGCCCACATTTAAAGACGCTTCCCCACAGAACCATGGTTTCCTTTAAGAACCATGTGTGACCCAGTCTGTGAAAACCCAGCTCAACTCATTTCTTGGTGATTTACTGTTTTCCAGCCTACATAAAATCCTCCTACATCACGTTAAGAACATTCTGTGAAAATATAATCTTGCTATCTTTACAAATTGAAATTATAGTCAAATGAATGGTTGAAATTAAACTTGCTTGTTCTCTCAGAATTATATTTTGAAACTTTATCCTGCATGGCTTTCACAGGTTGGATCCCATTTCTTTCTTTTTTGTATAATCTTAAGACCCCTTTCCACCAAGAAGAACCTTTTGTGAAACCGATTTTTCGGATGTTAAACGTTTTCCATGGAACCATTCGGCCAGAAATGATTTCTCTATGGCACCTTTTAAAGTGGAAAGACTTTTATAGCTCATTTTAAAATTTCTGGAAATGATTCAGTAAACTACATGTCCATAACTATTCTCACATGTGTTTACAAATTGGATTCATCAAATCTGTAGGCCTCTATATGAAATGATATGTGTAAACAAAAACAAAAAAACACGTATTAATTGTATAATTCATATCAAATGTCAATAAGTATGACAATGTTGATAAATTGAACATGTACACGGTCATGTAGCCAAAGACAGACCACATAATGAAAAATTTCTCAATGCACTACAGTTAATGTTTTAACATTATTTTGTTTGTTTATTATAATTATCATTACATTTCATCTCATCGTTTGTTTATGTTTTTATTTTCATTATTATTATTAGGTGACATCATTTGTTGAGATTAGAAATGAAATAATAGAAATGAGCATGTTGTGCTGAATATATGGAAGAGTGTTCATTACAAAAGCACCGTTTCGCCTAACAGTTGCTTTCAAATGGTCTTATTATTTGTAAGCGGACAGGTGGAGTTCCCCCGGAAATGCAAGGTCAAAATAAGAAGCTATTTTTTCATTTCAAAAGAAGAAAACCATGGTAGACTTTCATGTCCTTCACGAAGTCTCGCCTGCTTCGCTCTCGCGGTACTTTGACGTCACGTTGCGACATCGGTTTGCGCAGCGCGCCCCACGAATGAAGAGTTCGTTTCCAAATTAAGATATAACTTTTTTTCATTGTGTATTCCAAATATATTTGTTTAACAGCTAACTAACGCACTAAAACACAATAAAAACGTGATTTTCGAAATTATGTTTCTACATTTTGAAACATTGTTGCATGATACGGCGCCTCACCCGTTTATATAAACAAAACACGTGCGCTATTTTCTTTATCGGGAATATGGTAACATGTAATATGGTCTGTTGTGTCTTTTGTGATCAGTGGAAAAACAGAAGTCGCATCATCACGGAACGTGTCGAGGCGGATCGCCATGGCAACCGAAGACGCCTCAACATCGCGTCGTGTCTTTTGGCCTTTGTGTGATTCGAGCTCCTCTGTGTCGCGTTCTCCAAAAGCACACTGAAAAAACAACACTCTCATCGACCTTGGGCTTCATCCATGAGATTATATCCTGCGGATTATATCTGAGCCAAACAGGTGAGAAGGTCTCGTTCACGGATCTGTACAGAAGGGAATGCGCCACTTCAAGCTAAGATGGATCAGGGACGGGCTATTTTAATGGTAATTCAATGTGCTTTACAGAGAAGAAATTAAAATATCCATTTGACAGAACAGTGAAGAAATAAGAAAAAGTTTTGAATAGAAAATAAATAAAGTACAACACAAACCTTCATTTAATGCAAAGTTAAACAGATGTGTTTTGAGTCTGGATTTGAATGTGACTACTGTGGGAGCACATCTGATCTCTTCTGGAAGCTGGTTCCAGCTCCGACTGGCATAATAGCTAAATGCTTCTCCTTGGTATTTCCAGCTGTTGCGATCGTAATGACCTGAGTGTTCTTTTGGGTTTATGTTCAATGAGCATATCTGCAATGTATTGCGGTCCTAGGTCATTGAATGATTTATATACCAGTAATAATACTTTATCCTTTATGTAACTTGTAGCCAGTTTAAAGACATGAGGACTGCTGTGATATGATCCTATTTTCTGGTTCTGCTCAGAATCCTTCTGTCTTGTGGTCTTTTTGGGGAGTCCATTACAATGATCCTTAGTTTCTCTAAGTCTAGACTGGAAACAAAGCATCTAATTCTTGCAATATTTTTCAGGATGATAGTAGTTATTGGTTTGACATGACTACTGAAGCTAAGGTCTGACTCTAGAGACACACCGAGATTCCTGACTTGATTTTTAGTTGTTTGACCTTTAAGGTAAGCGTTCACCTTGAGAACTTCATCTTTATTTCCAAACGCAATGACTTGAGTTTTGTCTTTGCTTAACCGAAGAAAGTTTCGGCACATCCAACTGTTTATTTCATCAATGCATTGAGCAGGGAGTCAACGGGGCTGTAATCGTTTAATCGTTTAAGACAACACGTGTGACTTGTGTACACTTGCTAGGACACCTGAGTGAGTTTGAGGAGGGCTGACCTCTTAAATCACCCTATAAAGGGTAGAAAACGCTATTAAAGTCAGAAAGTCTTGCTTGTCTCATAATGTTTCACATTTCATCTTGCCAACTTTCAGACATGAAAGCGAAGACTGGATCGCCATGTCTCTCCAGGACAGAAAGCCTAGAGGTCCGACAAAACAACATCCAAAACCTAAAGACAAGTAGGCCATTACGCCTTACGTCATGGGAACGTTGCTTTGATGCTGATGCTTATGTTGTCGTTTTTATTATTTGTAGGGAGCTTCTTGATCTGAAAAGACTATTGGCATCGATCACGGCTCCTGTAACCAGACAACAGGTATAAGAATACATTTCTCGCAGTGCTGTCTGTCATTCAAATGATTACATGACTTTAATCCAATCCTATATTTTTCACAAATTGAATCAAATCAAATGGTGCACCTCCCTGATATGACATCAATAAAAGCGTTTGCTAAATGACTTAATGTAAATGTGAAATGATTCCGGAGACATGTCTGCCCTTCAGGTTTCCTCTGTAAATCAGCCCAGGGGACAGAAGTCACAAACCTCCTCAAATGTTCACGACAACCGGAGGAACTGCCCGATCGCTGAAGCATCTGAGCTGGATAATTTCAGGTGCACAGTACGATCTGTACTCCGGGTTTGCTTGTCATGTTGTTTGTATGACCAATGTTCATTCTGTTAACAGTGCGACTTACCGAAATCAGAGATGTTTTAGCGACCAACCACATCATAAAGTTTTCCTGGACATCTTTGCGGCCTTAATCAATAACAGACTGGCTTTCAGGTCGGTATTTGTATGATGTTGACTAGTTGTGATATTAACGTGCGGTAAAGATGCAACACCGTCTTTCCTTTTCAGCGAATGGATGGAAAATTCGTCATCGGATGGAGTGCTGCGAGTTTTGAACTGCTTGAGATTGTTGATCAGAGATCCAGTTTACCAGGTAGGAGCGAAAATCTCTGTTTGGTTTTTGTGGAGAAATATTAGATGATAAGAGCGTGCGTATTTCTATATCATAATATAAGGGTCCAAATAAAAATCTAATCTCTTTTCATTGGCTTTTGTGTCTGGCTCTTTTTTAGACGATGTTCTTTGAACTCGGAGGGGCTGGACAGCTTGCTAAGGTAAAGATTTTCCAATATGTTAAGATGTGAACGCTGCGGTTTGTGGAAATGCATCATGTTTGTCTCGTCTGATGTGTTTTAGTACATGGAGTCTGTCGCCGCTGTGTATCTGGAATGTAGAGAACAGACACTGGATGTTGAGCAGCTGGTTGCCATGACATGTAAAACACATTTGGTATTTAACATTTATGTTTTAAATGAGATGCATGATGGATAACGTGTTTGCTGTGCTTGTGTTCTTTATTCGCTTACAGATATGTTTCAGAAGTTGTCTTCGGTTGAGGAACAGAGACAGTGGATTATTAACTGTGGGACACATAAGGTACTGTTGACATAAATATATAAATTATGTAAAGCACCCAAGAATATCTAGTACTCTTACAATGCAAAAGATAACTAATGCGTGTGAATGTGTATAAGTAAAGATTTCGTATCTGCTTTTGGTCCCGGTTTTCATTATGGCTTCATTCTTGCCGCTTTCGTACGAATAATCATACACATTCATTTAAAATCACCACCTCGAAGAATACTTACGGTTTACTGAGAGATCATGCTGGCATCACTTACATTTTTCCAAAATGTCAAATCTTTCTGACAGACTCTAGTAAATCTACTTTCTGCACGGGACAGAGGTGTGCTGTTAGGAGCTCTGCTGGCCCTCACCACGCTGGCCGAAAGGTGCGTTTGTGTCACAGTTCTTCAGAGGTGTAAAAAGTACTTAAGTACAAGTACAGAGGGAAAATTTTACTCAAGTAAAAGTTCAAGTATCTGGCCTGAAACATACGCGAGTAAAAGGACGAAAACAAAACTAGTACCACATTAAAATTGTACTGGAGTAAACGTAAATGTAACTATAAAACTGTAGAGATTCTTGTTCACGCATTTAATCTTTCACAAGATGAGGTGAATGAACCACATCCAATGCGTTAGCATGCTTTAGAACTGATTGTATTTATTTGTATTTAACTCTTGCGGTTTTATCAAAGTACAAAGAACACACTTCATCTTATACGAATCCTTATCCATTCCACTACAAGTCAAGTCAGCTTTATTTGTATAGCGCGTTTTACAATTTTCATTGTTACAAAGCACCTGCACAAGAAAACATATTGACTATAAGCAAAACATATAAGGTTATGCAAGTCAAAACAAAAAAGGTGAAAACACAGAAGACAGAAACAGACACACACAAAACTCACAACACGCACAAACACATACAGACAGACACGCAGACTCACAAGCACAGGGGCCATCACCTAGAACCACACACCCAAGATAAGATGGAAACACAGGTCAAATATCAAACAGACTCCTATATTCCTATATGCAGTGTTAATTCAATAAAACTTAGAAAAACAGTATGCAAACGGTGGCGATGAACCCAAAACTCCATTGGAGAAAAAAACCTCCAGGCCTGACCAGGGGATTCCAGATCCCATCTGGCAAAAGCTGCAGCTTCTGCACGAGCATAAAAAATAAATTAAGACTATCATTAATCTAATAGCGGCTAATTTTGAAGTGAAGACATGTCTAGTCGCTGCGTCCTTCTTTATCCAGCTCTATCATCTCAGCTTTTGTCAGGTCTGTGCATGGACGCCCGCTCTGTTAACCTTGGAACAATGAGACAAGACTGGCTGAGAGTAGAGTACTGTTCAAGAAGGCCAAGGGTGCTGTTGATCCATTTTCTTCCACTGATTATTTCTCTCAGTTCCAGGTCAACCAAGGTGCTGTGCATTGTGGTAATTGATGTGGCATGACGTCACTTCAAAAGGACCAATGAACATGTCTGGCCAATTTCATTGAATATTAAAACCGATCTCATGAATAAATAACATTTAAATTAAACTGGTTATCAGCGCAATTCAGTTGGTTCATTAGTAGTAAGGGAAAATAGAGAAAAGTGAGACTCCAAAAATGAGTACTTTTTGAGTATAAATAATATTGTAAGGAGTAAAAAGTACTTTTTTTCTTTAAAAATTTGATTAAGTAAAAGTACAAGTATTCATTTTAAATTTTACTCTCGTAAAGTACAAATCCCCCAATCGAGTAAAATTACTCAAGTACTTTACACCTCTGCAGTTGTGAATAATCATCTTTGTTTGTGAAGTTTATTTTGGTATATGGCGTAAAGTTGACAGAGTTTGCCTTGAATAGCCTTTAGCGTAATAAATAAATACATTTATGAATCTACAGTCATTGTGTTGGGCCTAATCGATAATCCTCATTTAGTCAAGAATGCAAAGAGAAGATCGGAGAGCTGTCTATTGTGGAGCATCTTCTAGTCGTCTTACAAGAATATGACACGTTGTCCAAAAGGTAAGCATGGATGACAATCTGTTTTTGTGAAATGGTTTTTGGGTCTGATCGTGTTTTTTTGCGTCTGCTCTCAGGTTGAGCGCAGAGCTGTTGAGGTTGCTGTGTGCGGTGCAGTGCGTCAGGGAACAGGTGCGTCACTGTGATGGTGTTCCCGTGCTCCTCAGTCACCTGCACGCCGACCAGGTGAAGCTGCTGTGGAGCACCGTGTGGGTCTTCGTGCAGCTGTGTCAGGATCCGGACACCAGCGCTGAGATCCGAGCCTGGGGTGGCGTACAGCAGCTGCTCAGAATCTTGCACGGGTGCGTTTCAATGGTAGTTTGGGGGGATTGATAAATTGTACGTGTAGTCACGCAAACCTTTTCTTCTCTCCAGAGAGCGAGTTTATGTGACGGATCGTTCCACCATCGACGCGCTCTCCAGTGCCAACGCGGCGGGCAGAATACACAGACAACACCCGTCGACAGAGATCAGCGCTCGAGAGACGGCAGAGAACATCATGAATCTTCAGGCAGGTGAGGATAGATGCGGAACGTTCATCCCGGGGGAATTCCTCAATATTTGACGTTTGGTGTGACAACCTCTGATCCCTGTTCCCAGCATGCTGTGCGGCGATCACCGAGCTTGTGTTGGACGACACAACAGCACATAATGTAGTGCAGGTAGAGCTTCATTTTCTTACTATTAAATGAAAGGTATCAATGTATACCCTTACAAAAATACCCCCTATGTACACCCTTACAAAAATACCCCCAATGTACACCCTTACAAAAATTGTTTTAGTTCAAGTATACTAAATGTACTAAAAATAAGAGAGTCTACTTCTATTTGTGTGTATATCTTGTATATAGTATATTTGGAGATATTGAGATCTACTTAAAAAGTATAATGAAGTATTCTTAGCGGCTTGTAGTCATTTACTCTTTTGATTAAGCAGTCTAGTAAATAAATACTTTTCATAGTTTTACGTGATCTTGTATGTTGACGTGCATCATGTAGCAACATAATCTAAGTAATATAAATAGTCAACTAGAAGTATGACGTTAAGTATGCTTTCAGAAAACTACTAGTTTAGTCATTTTTATACAGCAAGTATACTTCAAAGTTCACTTTCATAACCTTAAAAATGTGCTAGGAAACTACCAGCACCCTGCGTTCCATTTCGAAGGGCTCATCCCTGTGCCCTAAGCCCTTCAAAGGGTTTACCCTCCTCAGTGAGAACTTCAAAGGGTTGAAGGGTGTAGGGGACCAAACAACTGTTTCTAGAAGGGCCCTTCGAAGTTGCCAGTTATGTGCACTTCGATTTGCAACGACCCTTTAGTATGGCGGCCATGATTGTTTTCAAGTTCCATTCGGAGACGATAAATCCCATTTTGGACGCACTACCAGTACAAGTTCACTTGTAGTATAGACTTGGTAGTATATACTTGGGCATAGATTTACAAGTTTACTACTAGCACATTGAGATTATTTTACTCACTACATAAATGAAACTTTAATGAAGTATACTTAAATAAAATGACCCTGAAGGACAATAACAATATTGTTTCCATTGCATCATTATATTTCAGGAGAATGGCGTGTACATTATCGGCAAACTGATATTACCCCAAAACTTTAAAGGACCTCAAGCTAAATCTCTACAGGTTTGTCAGCTGAATGTGTTTTACGGTCAAATACAGGTTTCATTTCAATATATTAATCGAGTATTAATGTTGCTGCTTCTGAAGTGTTATGCTTTTAGGGCTCTACGGTTTCTTTTTAGTATGGAGCGCAATAGACATCATTTTAAAAGGTATCAATATTTCAGATTTTATCAATCGGTACTGGAAGACGTTCACACTATTTATGTTGCTCATGAAGGTCTCGTTTTTGGTTGGTACGTTTGTTTCAGACTCTTTTCTCCAGAGCTGTTCGAGATGTTTATTGACGTCGGACATTATGTAAGGGACATCTCTGCATACGAAGCACTACAAGAAAAGATCTCCCTCCTATCGGTAAGACACGGTGATGAGGCGAGCGAAGACAGACAAAGTTAAAAGCGCTATGGAAATACATTTCAATTGAATTTGACCTGTAGGTGCTTCTCTTTGCCATGTTTACTCTTTGCGTATGTTCATTCTTAGAAGGAAGAGTCGGATGTTCTTAAGGAAAACATCGAGACGGTGAATCAGAATCGACCGCCTTTGAGAGTTATTAATGGTTATGCTGTTCTGGATCATCTGGGCAGTGGTGCCTTTGGCAGCGTTTATAAGGTGAATCTTTTTCACATTTATTTCAATAGCTAGTTTTCACTGTAGTCGTGTCTTTATTTTTGTTCCCGTGTGAAGGTCCGTAAGCAGAGCGGACAGAATTGTCTGGCACTGAAGGAGGTGAACTTTCACAATCCTGCTTTTGGCAAAGACAAGCGCTCACGGGACAGCAGCGTTGAGAAGATCGTGTCTGAGCTGACCATCATCAAAGAACAGGTTCACACGCATTCTTACACCCAAAACAAACAAAAGCTCAAACTGAGAAAAAGTGACATTGTTTATTTCTTTTAGATGTCACACCCGAACATTGTAAACTACTTCAAGACATTTTTTGAATGCAAGTATCCGTCTGTGACTTCATTTATTTCCACCTTGTATATTGTTTATACCTGACAGTGTATTTTATTCTCTCAGGTGATAAACTTTACATTGTGATGGAGCTCATCGTCGGAGCTCCGCTGGCTGAACATTTCAACTCTCTGAAAGAGAAACGGCAGACGTTTACTGAGGAGAGAGTGTGGAACATCTTCATACAGGTCAGCATCTGATGGGAGCCAGAAATATCCGAATCAAAAATGAATAAAGTAACCTTATAATGACTTTTGCAGATATGCTTGGCTTTGAGATACTTGCACAAGGAGAAACGCATCGTTCACCGTGACCTCACTCCTAATAATATTATGCTCGGAGAGAGAGATAAAGTCACCATCAGTGAGTCGTGTGTCATTATTTGTGACGTGTTGAATTAGATCCTGTTTACATTTAATAATCTGGATTTGGGTCCGTTTGATGAGTTCATCATATTGAGAACTTTAATAAAATTACTTTGGAATCTGAGCTCAGTTTGAAATCTGCTCAAGAGAAATATGTGAGATTTTGAAATCTTTTATTTGCTCTTCATTTAATCTCATTGATGTATAGAGAAATAATTGAGATCTAAAAGAGATCTCATGTGTCTTTGTGTCTTTACTGGGGATTAGCTTTGTTATTGTTAAAAGAAATAACAATTGAAGCATTTCAATAGAGTTGAGTTCCGCCGCGAAAAACAATGAACAGACCAAAATTATTTTCTACTTTTCTGAATTTACTTTTTATCTGTTTGTGATCACTTTTGGTTGTTTTTGATAAACAACAATATTTCTACATTTTTCAAATATAAGTCTTGTTTCTTTTGTGCATTTATTTGCAGACCTCAAAAACTGTAAAGAAAACAAGTTCATGTTCACTTTTAAGCAACACAACAGTCATATTGTAGATGTATTTCAGAGAACCTCAAAACAATTTATTATGTGATAACCTGGATTTTTATCATAGTTTTCACGTGTCCTGTCATTCCGTCAGTTTTTCTCATTGCTGTTGGATGACTTTGTCATACCTGAGGTTTGATTTTGTTGAAATTCAACAGACACCGAACTGAAATGGACACAATACATCTAGAAATGCTGATCTGAAATGAACATTTGGAATGCTCTCTTCATTTTTTCAGCTGCTGTATTTATTTATATTTATAAAACGTTTCTTACCAATACATTTTTCATCTTTTCACAGCCGATTTTGGTCTCGCAAAGCAGAAACAGGAGAACAGTAAGCTGACGTCTGTAGTCGGAACAATACTGTACTGCTGGTGTGTGTTGAAAACATGAGCTTTATACCGTATAAATATAAGTTTTCATTCTGTCAAATTCTGTAACATCTGCTGTGTTTTCTTTGGTCAGTCCAGAGATTTTGAAGAATGAGCCGTATGGTGAGAAAGCAGATGTTTGGGCCGCGGGTTGTATCCTCTATCAGGTGGTCACTCTCACACCTCCATTCTACAGTGCCAACATGCTCTCGCTCGCTACCAAGGTGACGCATCTTCACTGCTCTCGTGAGAGGCATTGCACTGTTCAAGATGTCCTCCTGAATCACTTCTTGATATTCCTCACGTGTTTAGATCGTAGAAGCCGTCTATGAGCCAGTAACGGATGAAGCTTTCTCGGAGAGAGTCACACACATGATTCAATGGTGTGAGCTCTCTTATAAGTTTCAATATATTCATGCCGTCTTGGAAGTTTGTTCTTCAATGTCCGATTCATATTTGGCAAAGGTAAAATGTCTCTCTTGTCCAGGTGCTTGACTCCGAATGCAGACTTGCGTCCTGACATCATCGAGGTCAGTTCCAGAATTTCTGACATCATGATGAGGTTTGTGGACAGTCTGTGCGCATCCAATAATTCATTGGAGAGAAGGGCGGAGCGAGACAGGAAGAGAGCTCAGAAGTACTTCCTGGAGAGCAACAGGACCAGGATGTGCAGGCTGCCACGGGTTTGCAAACAAGCTCTTTTTTTAAATGGTGTTATAATCTGTGCACTCGGTTGATACGGGGTGAATATCCGATGTGTGTTTTTATTTCAGAGCGCTGAAATTCAAGATGGACCACAGACGCAGAGTTTTGAAACGGAAGACGATCAAAGCCGAGGTTTTAGACTTTTGCTTTAATACACAATAACGTCAGCATCTTCTCTAGCAAGGGCTGAATCGTCTATGCACTTCTGACTACACGTATTGCATTCATCTCCGTCGGACAGTAATTCATAATTCAACTCTTGCATGTGAACATTAACACTCTTTTTAACCCTTTCCGAAAATGTGTAGAAATGGTGGAGCGCAGTGTGAAGTCCTCAGATGAGCTGAAGCCGGTCAGGTGAGATCACACAGCTGGACATGATTCGATTGGTAAAATTTGCCATTTTGTTTTCAAAATAGATCCAGATGGTTGTGTTTCTGAAATGAGCAAACAACAAACGTTTAGATTTAAATGTAAGATTGACAAGAAAATGTGGATTTGTGTGCTCGGATTGATGTTGCGCGGTTAAAGCCGGATTGATTATCATTTTGTTGATTTTATTGTTATGATATCATGCAAAAGCAGTTAAAGTCATTCTGTCTTGCGTTTAGCAGAGAGGATTTTCAGAAGGCAAGAACTCGACCAGGTGAATATGATTTTCTTTGATGATAATGTGCACACATTTGAAACGCTCTGCGGCTTTTCCTCCATCTGCTTTATTGTAGTGTTCGCATTTGTTTAACACGTTACAATTCCAACTATCATCCAATGTACGAAACCGATTTGTTTCGCTGGACGCATGCCCAAAGTTAACTTCCGGTATATGTGTTTTGTTATAATACAACAATTCATTTTATATTTATATCTTTTTATAACAATATTGAATCGTATATTTATCGTATTATATTAAAAGTACTCATCCGTTATTCATTCTTTGCGGAAAGTCTTCCGGAAGTTGAGTTTGGGTCACTTGGCGTGTGTTTATGTTGTCGCAGCTGAAACCGTATATATGCTGGAATGTTTGAAAATAAATCTGCGATATGTCACGTGTTTGTTTACAGCATCGGCAGGCATCTGTCTGTCACAGAGAAAAGTTCGACAGATTGATGATCCCAACCACAGGCTTCTGGAAGTTCTGCATAAGATTGTGTTCATATCTCAGGTGACGTCCAGCTCGAGTCGATGTGTTTGCGTTAAAGGGTCACATTTTATTTTAAGGCCCAATTCTCGCTATTAAAACTGCCTCGATAAACTCCCAATTTTTGCTTATTAATAGTTAGTAAGGTAGATGTTAGGTTTAGGTTTGGGTAGGATTAGGGATGTAGAGTCTGGTCATGCAGAATAAGCCAATATGCCAATAGTAGGCATGCGAATAAGCAACTGGTTAGCAGTGAGAATTGGTCCATATTCTGAAGTGTTACCGTTAAACAGACCTGTGCACCCTTTTTAAAATATAGAGATAGAGAACATAGATGCGTTTTATCATTTTAAGAGACTTTCTTTGACTCTCAGCCTGCGTTTGATGTTTTCAGCTTCCACCCGCTCCCCAAAACAGCTTCAAGCAGCGGACGATCGAGCGCTTTAAAAAAGCACTGTTTTCTCATGGAAGCGATGCATTCAATCTGAAGGTGGAGCTGAAGAAGGTACCTGATGTCAGAGTTACATCACAGTCCCAGTCCGTAAAATCTAGACGAATATAGATGAAACCGCCACAACAGAGTGTCGAACAAGATATTTTAGCATCCCTTACGGAAAAGTTAAGGACACTGAAGGAAGTTTATTCAGTAGTGCTATAAGTTTATATTTTTTTAACATGGCAAAGGTATGCTTTGTATACTTATGCACCTCCCAGAAATACACATCATATAGTCAGAAATGAGAAGTCAGCTTTGAGGTGAAAGAGTTTAGAGTTAATAAAACATGAAAGCTGATGAAGCTGATCTTTGTCAACTTAAGTGGGACAATTTAGTCCCAAGAAGTATTAAAATAGATATACCGAAGTATACTCTACTTTAAGCATACTAGGGATGGATGTCAGGCAAACAGGGAAAGCGGATGGTAACGGCTCCATCTAGTGGTTACTTTAGGGACTTTTTCAGATGCTACAAATTGTCTGTCAGGTCCTTCAAGGAAGTCAAGAGCTGGTGGAGATGACCTCATCAAGCAGGGAGTGGTGGTCTATGATCCAGTCTCTGAGCTCAGAACCTTCTGCTGCTGACGGTCGAGGTGAATCCAGTCGATGTTCTTTTGAGTTTAGTTTCAATGTTTAAACTCTGCTGAAATGATGTTGTGTTTCGAAGGGGAGTCGGGTTATTCTGCGCTTCAAGATGGACTCACCTATGAGGACATACAGGTAAGACGGCGATGAACGAATTACAAATTTGAATGCGTCTACCATTCAAAAGTAACTTGTTTTATATTTTCCCCACATTCATCTCATCAAAACTGTGGAATAACACAAATTTAACTTTGGGAATTTGGTGTGACAAGAAATACAGAATATCAAAACTTTGTAGAATTTGCAGAAATGTTTTCTTGTCATTTTATCGAGCAGCTTCTCAAGGTCTCGCTCTGAGAATGATTATTCTGAGTTCTTATTTACATCTTTATCTTCACTGTTCAGTCCAGTTCATTCATTTATTTCATTCGTTTTCTTGAAATAAATATCATTTTTGTTTTGTAATAAAATAAAATACTTTATTATGATGGTACAGTTATATTTTGTGTATAAAACTCATCTACATTGATTGTAATCATTTAAGCATTTAAAGTCCCGGTGAACTGTATTTTGCGATCGTTTTTACTCCCGTATTCTGACGCATTTCCGAGTGAAAAGGAATTTGAAAGGATAAACTTAGTGGGCGTGGCCTGCATTTTCACTGCAAATTGATTGGATGTATAAAAACAGCCTTTGAATTTTTAAATGAAACTAGCAGCAGACTGACAGCTGAAGGGGAGGAGTTAACAGATGCTCCGCCCAAGCCGTCTAACTTGCTTCATTTGAGATTGTAAATTTTTAGAATTTAATTGAAGATTATGAGGACACATAAATAAATAAAAAATGACCCACATTGATAAGCTATTTACTATTAACGCTGCAATATTTCATGAAAAATAAGAATTTCCCTGGGACTTTAAACATCTACACATCAAAACGTTTTTTTAATTCAAGAGAAACATTAAGTGATTCTAAAGTTTGAAACAGAATTGAATATTGTTTATTCAAAACATTTTGTGCATTGAAAAGCGCATAGAGTAAAAAGTCTTTTTAAGAGACGTGCACACATTGCAAATGTAAAATAAACCTTTCGATAGACCTTTTTATGTTTTGAGTGTGACGACTGCTTTTCTAAAAATTATTTGGCTCTACGCAACTGAGGATTGAATGTCTTTAAAAATATTGAATATAAAATGTCGTTAAAATATTTTGAGTTCACTGAATAAACCTGTGATGTACTTCATTTTCAAATACTTTCTTGCTCTGAATCAGGTTGTTACGTTGTGAATATGTAGAATAATACTCAAAAAGTAACATTGAAATGTAACATTTGGATTATGATTCTCCTTTAAAACGCTTTTTTGCCTGTGGACAAAATAAAAGGACAAATACTTCTAGATGTAAGTTCACTGTAAAGAAATTGACGTTCTGATTGTGTGTTTCAGACCATCCTGGAGGAGGTACTCGAGGAAAACGGCTATTATAACGAAACCACGCGCAGGTATTCTTTACACACAAGTCTTCTAGAATAAAGACGGGCTGTGTTCAATTTCCTCATCATTCATTGGCTGCCTGTGGGGTTACAGGTGCGGGACGGATTCAGGAGCGGGATCAAGAAATGACACGCCGTGACCCACGGCACATCAGTGATGGACACCGGTCATATGCTGAAGTGTGACATCCTGCAGACAACCTCTCAGGTCAACCGCTACACATGTCAAGACAAGCTGAATTTAATCACATTACCAGTCATGAGAAGATTATATTACAACACTACAGGCCGTGTCTGCTGTGCACAAGTACAGCGGAGTACATGTGAAATCAATGATTACCTCTTTTAAAGTGTGCACTTTGACGTGGGATATATATTTTCTTTACGATTGTCCTTTTGGTTGACTTAAACAACACGTGTCTAGAAAATATAGTTGAAATAGATGGATCAAAAACTTTAGTCAAAGATCAACAGATTGAATTATTTAAGAGCATTTATTAGATATGATGTATATTTATATAATGCAACTGTTTATAAGCTTCGCCTTTATTAAGGTCACATTTCTTTCTTTACGTCAGCGGCTCCAATAGTTCTCTCTATATTTTAACTTTTGGGAATTTTGAAACGTGAAGCAAAGATGTGACATTAAAGAAGAAATACTTCAGTCTAGATCCCTAATCACAAGTGACTGCAGCACATTCGTGACTGATTTGACCTTTGTGTTGATCACAAGGTCAGGTTTCTATTGACTTCAGTTGAAACACTCAAGTCATACTGTACAATAGGGATGTGACGATATATTGTGGCACAATATTTTATTATCATTGGTTGAGCTGCCGACACATGATCTTAAATATATATAAAGGCTAGTTATAAAGCGTAAATTTGTCCTATGGTGTGACGGCAAGACATTTAAAGAAAAAACAACAAACAGAGAAGATAAATCTCTCTTATGCTATTTGATATTATGGTAATAATATATTATTAAGAAGTACTAAATTTGTGACATATTTTGTCTTACGGTAAAGCTTTCCTGATTTCTTTACCTGGTTTTACTTTTCAGTGACAGACCTATTCGTTTTTTACCATTTACATACAGAGTTAAATTTAACTTTTATTTTTTAATAAAATTTTACAGCAAGTTGTACAATTCAACAAAAATTACTTTGATAAAACTACTAATAGTTTAATAAAAATAACTTGAATATATTTATATTAATTTTAATAATCAAATTAAAATAGACTTGTACATTTGTTTGACTTGAATTTCAGTTTTATATTGAATTGTGTATGGTTACACCCTAACTAGATATACCACATACTAGCTGAAGAAATCAATTGTCGAACTGTTGTGCTGGAAATCTTAAAACTGTTGTTTACTTGTGGTGTCAGACTTTTGAACCCAGTGTTCTTGAGGGTTATTTTTCATCACTCTCTCAGGATGACCGCAGCACTTTTTTATAAATACTTCCAACAAACCGGTCTTGTCTTTTTATCATGGCATAAGACGCAGTGTTTCACATGCTATTCCTTAAGAAAACAGCAGCGTTAACTTCCATGTATTCACATTCTATACACAACACACAGGTTGTAGGAAAGACAGAACTAAACACACAGATTTGTAACTTGAAGAGACACAATGAAGAGACATGACGATAAAACGGCAAGTAAATATTTATTGATTTACTTTATATTGATAGATTTCAAATAGATATACACAACTATACATACTGCACTGTTATTTCAGGAAACAAAAACATGGACAACAAATCTGAACAAGGAAATATCACATAATCTCATGTTGAATAAAGGCTGAGAAATGTCCGTATCGTCAAGCTGTTTTCATATGCATAGAATCCAGAAGTGTATCCCAAAAAAATGGGATTTTAATATAGTTTCCCTGCGCTGATAAAATGCGATTACTGATGAGAAAAATAGCATGTTCCCCGTGTCTGTAGATGTGGCAGAGAATGATAAGGCAATCCAAAAACATCTGTACAAACATCCATAAATAAAATTCCATCTCTTTTCATACTTTGTTCGCTTTAACTATACACATTTCCAACTGCGTAATGGAAGACATATAACATCTCTCTGTGCGTGGTCTATATAAAAATGACAGCAATGAAGGTAAAATATCGTCCTTCTGCCATTTAAAGTGACACCGCTCATAAATTACAATTGGTAGGCAGATGTTCTCCGCCCGTTCACCGTAATTATGGTGTCGTTTGAACGTGCGTGCAACGCTGCGTTTCAATCTTTTCCTCAACACCGCGTGCAAAAGCGTCGGCCCTGTCATACAGGTTCAAATGATGCAGACATGCATCTGCTAGTCGCGGCTAGCAACAGACATACATTCAGAAAAAACAACATACAGTGTGTAAATAAGCAACACATGATCAAACATTTGAAAGACGAAATGTCTTGGACAAGATACGAAATCGAGCTGCTCTTATACCAATAGCCATGCATCAGCAGCTATTGCACGTGATCGACAGACGTGATCATTCTTCAAAAGAATGGAGTCTACCGTTTACCGACAAACGTGAAAGTAGACTTTGCTTGTGCATAAATAATTACAACGGTTGAACAAATAAAATATCTAATACATACACCGGTACAGCTAATAAGACTAAAGTTTCCGTATGCAAAGCGTCTTTACTCACAAAAAATTGGGCGGATTTCTTTCTAAAACACTTCGTTCCTAAATCTGTCGAGTAAAAAATGCACGTTAAATACATTCAAGAGTACAATTACAACCGAAGTTGGAAAGTGGAAGAAGCACGTTTTGGTTTAAGGTTGGATTTGAAAGGCCAGCAGCTCTTCTGAATGCATGTTGTTGAGCGACCTGAGCTCAGGAAGCTTCAGGAGGAGTTTGGTGAAGACGGCAGCTTCGTTCGAATGGTTCTTCATGATCAGGTTCCTCAAAGCTCTGATCAAAGTCTCCTGCAGGGCCTCCACACCGCTCACATTCTCGATGGCCGATCGGTCTGCGCGGGAAAACGACAGCGTGTCAAAAGATGCCTTTGATGCATTAAAGCCTTATTTGTTGTAAACGACGAGACGGGTTTACCTGCAGATACCAGAACCACGGCCGTGAAGAGACTCATTTCTTCCTCGTTGAGCTGCAGGGTCGTGAGTTTCTCGCTGAACTCAAACATGCAGGTGAGAAGCTCTCCGGTGCCTAGAGAATGCAGCAGATCGACGCTGTACTTCCTACCGCTGAGAAAGGTCACGGTCCGCTCTTTCACGTCAAACAGAGACACAAAGCGCACCATCAAAACCTGAGATAAAAGCGAGAACGTTAGAACCTGTGAAGAGATTTCCTTATTTTAAAATGTTTCAGATGTTTGTGTCATTACCTCGAAGGTTCCCGCCTTGAGGAGGTTGACCTGGTCGTGTTGGGAGAGGTCCTGAAAACCGTGGATGCGCTTCGCAAATTCCACCACTTCTCTGACAGCGGGGATGAAACTCTTGGAAAACTCCCCCCAGATTTCATGACCGGGCTTGCAGGGGTCCACAAAGGGGGAAACGTTCATGGGACATACCTGAGAAGATATCATCGAACGGATCAAGGTTATTACTATTTTATTTACTAAAAAATAAAGCGTTTATTAACACAATTCTTTTCATCTGAATTAAATTAAATATGGCTTTATTTAGAAATTTGCCTCGGCAATAAATTGAAAAAGTTATCGAAAGAAAAATAAAGCTAAAAATAAATAAACATTGTAAATCAATATAAAAATAAGGAGATAACGAAATGACAAATGCAGATAACAAAATTGCTGAAAATAAAATCAAAACTCGCATGAAAACTAAAAATATAAGCTAGTTCCAAATATGAATAAATCGACAATAAAACTATAACTCTGCAACAAAATTAAATCTAGTAAGCACAATTATTTAATGTATTTTACTATTTTTTATTTATCTGTAATGTGGCTGCACGCTTTCATTTGTTTAATAGCGATTAGTATTGATAATATATGTGAAACATCTCATTTGTTTGTGTTATATATTGCATAGTATATATCCGTACATTTTCAACTACACAAAATTTAAATTCTGCTTCAAACGGAGATGTCGATACCGAGGCAAAATTGATGTCAGGTTTAAAGTAATGCATCAAACAGTATAGGCGTTAACTGCGAATCAAATCTAACCGGTTAAGTGTCATTGCCTAAGTATTGTTCTAAATCAGTCACGTAGACAGCAAGGCATCTCACAAAGTTTGGGAAGAGAGCCAACAAGCCTTTCTCTCGAGCTGCAGCTATTATTTATACACACAAGACTGCTTAAGTAAGCAAAAGGTCACTAACCAGATGCCTTCTGTATCCTCCTCTCTGAACCTCGTTCATGTTGTTCCCGTTGTACGGGTGGTAATGCGAGTTTGGTGAGGGGCTTTGACTGCTCTGCTGTGACATGTGGTACCCGGTCACATGTTCCCTGTAAAACCCTGACGTGTCCCTCAGGTTCCTCTCGCAGTCTGACCCTCTTTGACTGTCAGTGTTCCAGCATTCCCGCGGCCGCCGTTCCTCGTCCTTGCTGCTGGTGCTCAACGTGTCCGAGCTGGCCGGAGAGACGGACCCCACGCGTGGCGGGCTCAATGGCCGCTTGTACGACGTGAACAGGTTGTCACGCTGAAGTCCGTTGCTTGAAGCGTCTTCTTCCCCGCTGTCTGAGGAACACGACGAAGGCGAACTCATGGACGTATCCATGGGTACGACAGACTCAGAGTCCCGAGAGAGATCAGGTGCGGACCGCGGGGAATCCGGCGGTGACGGCAAAGAGGAGTTCAAGGAGTCGCTCTGGCTGGTTTCTAAGGCACACGTTACGGCCTGACCGCCGTGAAGCATGCGCTGCAGCTGACTGTTGTTCATCATGTTATTCATGGCCGTCTGCATCTCCAGAAGCATGCGCTGTTTCTCACGCTTGGGAATCCGTCCGAATCGCACGGCTGAAAGACACGATGACGTTTAACTACGGCGCCCTCAGAACAGCTAAAGGAGAAACGTGGTTGGTCGTACTCACCGTCACGTGACATCCCGACGGATAAACACTTCTTGAAGCGGCACTGCTGGCAGCGGTTTCGGTTTATTCGCACGATGGTGCAGCTTTCGGTCTTCAGGCATTTCTTGTACTGAATATTCTGCTGGATGCTCCTTCTGAAGAATCCCTGCGAGACGTAAATCAATTATTTTATTTCCTCGCACTAAATGGATGTTAAAACTGACCAAATGTTAGTATCCCGGTAGAGCGGTTTTCTTACCTTGCAGCCCTCGCAGGCGTGAACGCCGTAGTGAAAGCCCGAGGCGACATCTCCACACACTTTGCACAATAGTACCATTCCACTAAGCTCTGAAACACAGCAATAACCTTAAAAGTTAGTCTCAAAAATAAATCGCAAAGACGTGTTTTTCTCCACAGACGGTACAATCAGTCACTTAAAGTCACATCAAAGTGTAATCAGATGGCGTTTAACCGTTTTCTTGCGGCTATATAGGAATCCTGAGAATATGAGAAGTCAATTTGTGTTTGAATGGCACTCACTTGTAATGCCGCTCTTAGCAGCGAGCGCTGTCTTCTCAGAGGCGTGCCCGCGCGGGTGAGCGTGTTTGGAGTGCAGTCCGGCGGTGGGCACGTCTGTGGCACGGCTCTGATTTGCGGGCAGAGGCGGAGAGGACGATGGGAAATGGCTGTTAGAGCTGTCAATCATGCACGGCTCTGGACTGGAGGCGGAGCTTGAAGAGCAGACGTAGGCTATCACGCCCCCTGAGAATAAAAGAAACGTTGTTAGCATTTACAACCAGTTGTACATACTGTACGGCACTAAAAAAACATTTCTATTACAGAATGCAGTTTATCTATTCTTAAAAGAAACAACTCTTATTGTATTATTCACACGATGGGTTGTTAAATGACATAATACGAGAGATCTCCAACCATTATCTATTATAACGTTTTTTATTCATTTTGTCAATAAATGTCTTATAATAAATTGGATTATTGCATTTCTTTGTCAATATGAATAAGAAACAAGTACTCCAGTTGTCCTTAGAAATACTGATATTGCGCAATCACGCTCTCTTGATTATAACCATATAATTAAGTTGAATCCTTTAAATTGTACGTTTATATAAAAATGCACCTTTAAATCTGACTATTACAAATCTAAAAACAGTTCATATATACACAAACATCAAAGCATCATCTAACACCAATAAAGTAAAGAATAAGCCGTCATAAATGATCAAACTCAAACTAGTTTTATTTCAAACGCAAACGTGTTTAATTAAAGCGGCCGTGACCCCGAGTTTCTCCGATACACCCGCACGTGGATCTCTCGTGTTTTGTACGGAGATGAAATCTAGGTCACTAGATGTCTGCTGCTGTCCTCACGTGGTACTGCGGAGAGCCTCGCGTCAGGCGAGCGTGCTAAATTACGCAAGGACGCGCCCCCGGACCAATCGGAGAGAGGGCGAGGAACACGTCACTCCGCACCCGTCCAATCGGAGAAGCGGCCGCGGCTCCTAGTACACACAGGCACATGACCGGGCAACGCGAGCCATGTGAGCTCGAGGGTTCTAGTACTCGAAGTACTCGGGGCGCGTGACGTCACGGGCACTCCTAACCCACATACGGTCCGACCAATGGAAAACATCAGTTCGTGCACCGGCTGCAAACGTGCTTTAAATCGCCGATAGCGAACGCGAGCGCTTATATAAAACGCATTATTTTTGGTAACATTTTTAACGCCGTTTGGCGTCGACTCGTCCCCGTTTATTTGAAATAACACCTTACGCTATTTGCGTCCTCAATCTGCTCGGCGTTCCGGAGCGCGGGGCTGATTTATGTGGCACAATTCGGGCAGCATTTATTAAAAATGTACAGTTTTCTGGCAGCATTTATTAAAAATGTACAGTTTTCTGGCAGCATTTATTGAAAATGTACAGGTTTACAAATGCTTTAAAGACGCTTCGTCACATCAACGGATGCGATCGCTAGTTTAGCACGAGCGCGTTTCTGACATACCATACATAATAAAAGTCATTCTCAGACCGTAGTCGTAAAAAGCGTCTTACCTTGTTTTGCTGAATCCATATTAAGAGATTTCCCTCTTGCGATAAATCTCGGTATATCTATCTATATATATATATCTCCCGGCACAATATTTCCACCTCGACGGCTAACGATATACGGAAAACCTGCAGTTAATTCGAAGTCGAGACTCCTGTGGACAGCACGACACGTCGCGTCAGATCGCCGAATGTTTCATTCTGAGCTGCGTTTGATCTTCCGCGTCACAATGGAACTCCCGCGCTGCGCACGAGCTCTCGGTACTGAATGTTCTTCAGTCGCGCGGTCCCGTCATCGGCTCCGCCTCCTCGTGCGCGCGCTTGACTCCCTTTAACCCAGTGACACACTTTTAGCGAGCGGAGAAAAACGCACGCACGCAACGCAACGTGAGCGCAGTGGTTTTGAGAACATGGTGTTGTTCTGAACCTTCGCCGCTCCCTGTCAACATAGCAACACATGGCGGATAACGGGGGCGGAATCCCGTGCCACCCCCCGCCCCGTACACCCGAATGAACTCAAAAAATCAATTGCTGGTTTCCACGAAAGCAGATGAGATTAGATAAGGCTGCACGTGATTTACTTAAGAGGGTTCTCTGTTTAATTGCGTTGTTAGATTTATGATTATTGCTCATAGCTTTAGGCTGCAATATACACATGTTCTTAACGCGGTGCTTATTATCGGATTATTACGTGTAAATCTCACGTGAGCGCCGTGGGACCAATTTTAGTTGATTTTCTTAAATTGTGGAATTATTTTATATAATATAACTAGGTGTGTGTGACAGGACGCGTAGTCACGCCGAACGGAACATTCCAGACGAAGTCATCATTACGCCCTACTCCCTTCGAAGGGCAGAGTCATTGGAGTTCAGACTTTGGAGTGAACTGGGCATTTGCGTGCCACCGTGTAGACGTTTGGAATGCACTTGGCAAAGGATGCGACGTAATTTCCTCATTATCTTCAGATGGCGTGTTCTCGCGACAAAGCATCGTGTCCGTCAGCAGATGTGGCTGTTTTAATGGCACTGTTTGCAAATAAACAATATAAATGTGCCATGTAATATATACAACTTTTCAATATATATATATTACTAGTGTTTATTTGCAAACAGTTAGGTTTTATGCTTAAGTTATGCCATTAGAACAGCGACATCTGCTTACAGAGTTTCAATGTGACGACATAAACGAACGTTACTGCGCATGCGCGCGTTCGTGGACTGACCTTAACTTCCCGCACACATTCAGAGCGCCTGTAGATTATTTCTGATAACAAGCTTAAAAAAGCCGAGAAGAAGCGTTACTTGGCTAAACTTGTCTCTCAATATTTTTACTTTAGACTGCGATACCGCGCTCAACCGCTAGAGATCAATGTGCCTTTAAATGCGACAAAAGTACAGGACCCCATCAACAAATTATTTATTTAATAAAACGAACATACAGATAAATTCAACAAATCGTGTATTTAATAAAATTCTTATACACTTAAATAATACTATAAATTAATATTAACATCAGTTACATAAACTATAATTAGTTATATTATTAGACACTAGCCAAAGACAGACCGGAAGTTAACTGCAGTCCCGTCTATATTATAGTTAAAACACATTTTAAGCATTCCGATTTAACAAGTAGGAGAGCATATACAAGTACAAATGTGTCAACATTTTGTTTGAATTAAAGAAAAACTTGAACTGGCACATTGGTCAAGTTACACAGGAGACAAACATTGGCGATGAAAAACAGATCCTGCTCAGTTTAAATGTCTTTGGGCATGACCCTTTGGTCCAAAGTCACGTTTTGCTTGTTGTGGATTAGGTTTCATGGTTCCTACATACGAATATGTTGGTAACACTTAAGGTTGTATTTGTTCACATCAGTAAGTTCACGATTGCTAATGCAAATATTAATGTAAACAAATACAGCCTTATTATACAATTTTTAATGCTTGGTACATTTCACATTTACATTTATTCATTTGGCAGACGCTTTCATCCAAATTTCACACAAACTAAGCATTACCTGAGCAAGTTATTTAGTTCACTGCTCCGAATTTTCAGTGACCCCACAAAGAATATTTATAGATCTCCTATAAGTGCAGATTTATGCGTGTATCCCTTTAAGAAACATAAGTGCAGTTTGCCATAGGGTCTGGCTTACTGACGCATGTGCGGAAGTGTTCAATGACACTAAGGTTAAGGCTTTCAGCAGGTGGTCAGGTTCTTCCACACTGTAAATCATTTCTATACGTATACCTGGCTTTGTGTACAGTTGCGTAGTCATGCTGGAAAAGAAAACAGGCCTCTCCCTAAACAATTATTTACAATGCCATTGTATAAGGAAGATTTCAAATAACTACTTGAGCAAGCATATATATATATATATATATATATATATATACACTTTGCCAGTAAGACTCGTGTAGTATATATTATTAATCCACGACTGACATGTGAATATAACAATTCGAGTGTGAGAAATGGCAAAAACATTTTATTTTCACTAATGAAGCAAAGTCCCCATAGTTACAGAATGACCCATAAACGAATGGTTCATAAATATGCTTACATAAGAGCTGTCGAAGATTTTATTAGCTATTTCCATGACAGTAAATGCTTTTAATAAGTAACAGAAACGCTCTGGCTGTTTAACAGGCGGATAGTGGGAATGTATAAACACTTCAGATTTGACATTTTCCTGTAGTCTGGAAACCGATTCAAAGAACTCCAGGACAGGACGTGCTGTACGAATCCTGAAGTATCTGATAATGAAGGCGTGGTTAAATGTACCAGGCGAAAATAACTAAAAATAGCAATATAGTTTAGTAAGTCTATTGGGTTCAATCTGACCATAATCTGTTAGATCATTTGTTAGCTACACATGTGAGTCTTTCTTTTGCGTTACACAAAATGAGATATTTTGAGAAATGTCTCAGTGGTTGTCAATGGAATGGAAGTCAATGGGTTATCAACACTCTTTAGAAAAAGAGTCATACAGGTTTGAAATGACATGAGGGTGAGTAAACTGTTAGAGAATTTGTATTTTGGGGTGAACTATCATCTTTTTCATTCAATGTTTTAAATCAAAGAGCTATTCTGAGGCTTCAGTCTGTGAGTCGAGAGCTGTTGAACATCAGAATCTCTCTGATGGAAAGACTTTCAGGACATTTATTCACATCATGGTCTGGGGTGTCTGCTGTTGCTGTGGTAGATTTTCACGTGAAATGTTCTTGACAGATGAGCTCACAGTTATATAGACTATACTGACATCTAGTGGACAAACCCGGCAGCTCATTCTCACTCGAGTAAAAGGTAAACAGGTGATTTATTCTCAGATGTTCCGGTGTTCATGACCCTTTGTTGTTTAAACAGGTCGTCACGTGTACATGTGATACCCAGGAACAAACAAACAAAGAGCTCAAACAAAGTCTGGTGACCTTGATGGCTGACCTCAATTCAGAGATGTTTTCCCATTCATAGGTTTCTGCTTTGGGATTATGATTACAAATATTGATATGACATTGTTTGATCTAGTTCACATTTATTTGCTATTCTGCCTTGGGATTATGATTACATATATTAATATAACATTATTTGAGTTCACATTTATTTCCTATTCTAAATATATACACATATCAACATGCTGTTGTTTTACATGCCTGTTTTGACTTGGTTTTGGTTTTCCATTTTTAAGCACTAGGATGTTGTTCATTAATTCCTATTCTCTTTGAAACATTATTAAATCTTGCTGAATCAGGTACAAAATGTTACATTACATTACCACCTATAGACAGGTAATCCGTGTAGAGTTGAATGAGTATTTTTATTTGACTTATACAGAACGGAGCTGTATAAAGACGCAAAAATTCACCTTTTCTTTGTACAGAAAAATGTTCACAATAAAAAAACTGCACAGAAGTTTGAAAGGACATGATGGAGATTAAAAGACACGCTATACATTTTTTGATTGTGATTCATTGACAACAGCCAAAAATAAGCGTTTAACATGTTGACAAAATGTCACATTCCATGAGCGATGAATTCACAATATATGTTCTCAGTGATTTTACTAGCGATGTGAAAGGCTAACAGCATGCAAGACATATAAACTTTGCAGGTCAGGAGGGATACAGAGCATCTTTTCGTCAGTTTTCATTTTTATACGTATATATTTATATATTTGGGAGAAATATTGTTAGTTCTTCTCAGAATGGAATAAAAAGAATAATTTCCCAATTTTTACCTAAACACATTTAACTATTTAAGAATCAGAAAAACTGTCTCTTTTTCCGCGGCTGTATGAGTTGTTGGTGCATATAAATGAAATGATTCAGAGTATTTCTTTGCTTTACCTAATGAAAAAGCCTGTGATCATTTTTAAGCCGATTTTCACTTCTTAGTTTGTACTTCTCGTATTGAAGACACGAATACGATAAAATAAAGATAAATCATAGATCATACGTAGGTGTGCGAAGACTTTATTTGCCTGTTCAACACAGTTGAATACACTTGACACAACCTGTACATTCTGTTTCTGCTGCAGGGTGTGAAACCTCAAATCACCAGGCAAACCTATTGACATCTGTGGCGAGTCGTGTTGTGTAGCTCATCTATTTGCACTTCTCGATAGCTCAGTGGGTGTGTGTGTGTGAAATGGGCTTGGTTATACTCATAAAAATGTCACAAAATTAATGAATAAAACGTTCAGAATAAAGTTGTGAGAAAGTAAGAAAGGATCCTCGCCGTTTTACTTCCTTCAGTCTCATGATGTCCACAAGTGTGTGTGTGTGAGGTTTCAGTCGAAAGTAAGAAAAATATATCTCGTCTGCGAGAGGTGTAAACTATATCTGCGTGGTGAAAGGTCAGGGTACCAAAACCATCATGGTATGATGTGAAATTTCAACATTCAGATCGATATTAAATGAAATGTTTCCAGAGCGGGTTGGATGAAACTGAATAACGTCCGATTCATCGAGATTATTACGACACAAGATGGGCTGATGTAAGAACAGTTATCGCTTAAACAGTCTGTATGATAAAACACGTGAAGGTGTCACGGAAATCACAAATTTGTGGTGAAATCCCTCACCTCAGGTAGATTATAGCTTTACAGATCCTCTTTTTTCCCCAAAGACGAATGTCTTAACATTTACCACCGTGATTGAGATACTATTGCCCATAGAGAGTTATGATACAAGATAAATCCTGTAAAATCACAATGGATGCTTGAGTGCGCAACTATAAAAACAACAAAATCCACGACAATGAACTCGCAAAACCAAACATGGGTGGCCGTTTAATGTGATTTTTAAATGTGCACTTAAAATAGTGTTATCAAAGATGTTTCTACCTATAACTGCATCGACGTTTCTATTGATCAACATGATTTAATGTTTCCCAAAGCGAGATTCACAGCAGCTCCTCTGGAGAACACATAATGGATGAGCTCAAATTCAACCTAAAGGCATTGTCATCATCTTTCTTCTTTTCATTTTGACATCGATTCATGATCAAGAATAAAGTCCAAGAGAGGGGATTCTGTATACTGTAGAGAGGGGGTTGAACTCGAAAGCTTTCTCTGCTTCAAATTTGTGGCTTAGTAAAAAGTTGTCTGATGCTCGATCGGTTACAGATAAAAAGCTTCAGTTCGGTTTATTCGTCACATACAAATTTGTGCATTGTTGTGTAAACGTGCCGACCAAAAGTCATGTTTATCCAGACAAACTGCAGCAAAGCATTACATTTAACAGACATTTTACACTTAGTGCTATATTGACTGTTTTCAAACATGTTCGTGTCAGTCAATAAACATCGCCATTGATAGAAAACGGAATAAGTGTTACGATGTAAATAAATCTCTGGCAGCTAAATATAACGGGATGAATCAGTCTGGCCAATATAATCGCTCGAGCTCTATTAGTTATGACTCATGTAGGTCAATGCAATGCTATTTGTTGACACAAGCCTCTTTCTGTGGTGTGAAATATTCTGTGACCGATGTTTGGGAAAACAGTCAGCGACAGAAAGCGTGTCGCGGTAAACAATGACATCACATAGCGTAAACGATGTACACTGTACAATTCAGCCACCGTGTTTATTAATGTTTCAGTTCATTCTGGCCAGAGGTGGC